>NW_027602236.1:0-43766 GCF_053455715.1 Rhinoraja longicauda | reverse complement strand
GCTGGGGGTCCCGGAGCGGGGCCGGCGATGGGATCATCCGCCCGGGACTGACAGCTGGAAGATGCGGCGGTGAATGTGAGGAGCCGGAGCCCGGAGCGGAGAGACCTGCGGCCGCCCTCTGGGATGCGCTCAGGGCGCGGGTTTATTAATGAGCCGCAGCGCTGAGGTGAGCGGATATTTTCACCGCGCTCTTCACCTGCTCCCTGAACTTGGACTGGGTCGCCGCGTAAATAAATGTGTTGGTGCAGCAGCTGAGATTCATCAGCAACAAACCGACGTACTGAAAGATCAATTGAGAATCATTCAGATCATTCCCATTCCCTGTGATCTGATAATAGACGAAGTTTACAACCAGCGTCAGCCACAGGAGGATGAAGCTGCCGAGATGGTGAAGAGTAAAACCACAGACCTCCTCCTGCTCTCCATCTCCGGGTCACTGCGCTTCTCCCCCTTGCTCTCACCCCTCAGCCCCTGACGGACCCGACTGCCACTAAAATGTGCCGGACTGTCAGAGCGGTTGAGCAGCAGGATCACAGCGAAAGGGAGAAACGGAGTTAAAACCGTGTCGATCCAGTCAAATGCCACCCACCCTGTGTCAGTGAAATAACTATCCACCAAGGCACAGCCCCACGGGACATTGTCGATGATTGTCCAGGGTTCTTGTGTGAAGTAGCGGGGAACGTTTTTCAGACACAGCAGAACGCCGGCTGTTGCGAGAACCGCAGCCGCAGTTTTCCCGGTGCAATATTTAGTTTTCAGCTTCTGGCAACAAATGGCGACAAAGCGATCAAAGGTGAAAGTGACGGTGAACCAGACAGAACAGTCTGTAGCTGCAGTCCTCAGTACAGTGTTAACACTGCACACAGGGGTGATGGACAGGACACTCCAATAAAAGTAATGGTATCGGATCTGAAACAAAATGACCTCGGTGATCAGGGTGAGTAGATCGGCCGCTGCCATGGCCACCAGGTAGCGAGTGGTGCAGGTGGAGAGGCCGCACTTTCCCCGGGACAGGATCACAATCGCCACTAAATTCACTGCGGAAAGAGAAGGGGACGGACACTGGGCATTACTGAACACGGACTCCGGGGCTGAACACCGGCTCCACTTTCAGCTGGAGATCAGGAGTGTTGGAGTCGCTGCGCGGCTGCAGGTTTAACAATGTCAGACCCGGTTCCGACTGTGCCCGACCTGCCCGCTTCAGGGGAGAGAAGATAAGGCGACGGGCGGGGTAAAGGGCGGGGAGGGAACGAGCAGCCGCCCGCCACAATAGGCGGAATGGTCCTGTCTACAGTTAACCCCGCTCACAGTCTCTGATGGCGCCGGTTTCACAGATTTAACCGTGACCGGCCGCGTTTAACCCGGGCTCTGGGAACTCGGCATCTGATGGGGACGAGGAGGGTTCCAGAGGGAAGGCGGGGACAACTTAGGATCCGGCAGCAGAGCGGCTCCGTTAATGGATTCATTCCACAGTGAGTTCAGTTCGGTAACAACACACGCCGGTAGATCCGCGGCCATTGGTTCAGGAGATCGATCCAATTATTGACCAACAGGCGGGTGGAATCCGACGGTGACAGACTCCACAGTGAGACGTGTCCACAGGAGCGGGTGTTCACTCTGATCAATAACTCAGACACAGTGAACTTCACAATGTAAACCCATCCCAGTCACACCGTCCCGGAGAGCTGCCTGTCCCGAGCACTGGGACAAATCTGGGCAAGGTCCCACTGAAGGCAAGAACAACATTCTAGTGGGTCCCGGCAGTGGGAGAAAGAGAGGGTTAGTTTCGGCTGTCTGAAAATGAGAAAAATCACAGCGTTAATTCAAAGATATTTCACAGAGAGGATTGATATAATCTACACATTCTTACACAACGATCATCAGTTGGGAATATTGTAACAGAATCAGAATCAGCTCAGTACACATAACACACGTAGCTATAAAATTTGAATTGTTCTGTTCACTTACCAGGGACTCCAACGGCAGCAATGATCACGTACAAGACTTTCTCCACGGCGTAATATTCCCAAATATGTTGTGCCATATTCTCTGCCCAGCGACGTGTCCCCGTGAGCTCCCGGTAATCTCGTGGAATGAAATGCCGAGGCAGAACATTCCCGGAGATTTTATACAACTTTCCGTCTCCACCGGGACAGTGAAGTTTCAAC
Organism: Rhinoraja longicauda; assembly: GCF_053455715.1. NCBI lineage: Eukaryota > Metazoa > Chordata > Chondrichthyes > Rajiformes > Arhynchobatidae > Rhinoraja > Rhinoraja longicauda. The sequence continues at coordinate 41,598 of NW_027602236.1, read as the reverse complement.
AGATTAAAAAAAATAGAGATTTGGAAATGATTCGCAAACATATGACATCAGCCAAGTGAAATCCCTGCTGAGACAGGTCGTGATTTATTCAGGGAATTGATTGAGAAACTCCAAAGGCTGGGAATTGTGGCGATACTGAGGGATGGAAATTGGGAGCGGCATTGTTCCAGCAAAGGGAATATTGGTTCAAACTCCATCTGGTCCAACTCTCCGCCTCGTGTTGTTTGTCTGATTTCCTTCAATCCGCTTCACTCACTAAGGCAATCCCAAATTCCAGGGACCCTCTCATGGCTTCTGGTGCCCAGTTTGAAGGTGGACTGGGCGACATTTGTCCACAGCTTGAGGAACTAGGGGAACAGATCACCTCGCACTAAAGTGGCCCCTCCACTCTGCTTCACCACTCAATATGATCGCGGCTTAACTGACTGCAACCTCACCCCCACACTCCCGGCGAGGCCAGTAACCATTCACTCCTTGCTCGCCTGCAGTGGGTCTGATTTTGCGCCGGGACAATAACATTCTCTGCCTTCGTCACCTCTGAGGAGGAACGACCCAAAGACTCACGACACTCAGAGAACAGAAACATTGAGGCTTCAGAATTGTCCGAAACCCAAATAACACAGCGAATGATGCGGCACATCTCCCTCCTCCCTTTCTCTCCCTCCCTCCTCCCTTTCTCTCTCCCTCCTCCCTTTCTCTCTCCCTCCATCCTTACTGCTGTCGCTCTCTCTGAACTATCACACTCTCCTACCATCCCTATTCATCCTCTCGGCTCCGCCATCTCTCTGTCAACCTCTCTCTCCTACCCCCCCCCCTCCTTCTCACTCCCATTGCATTTATCCCTCCGTTTCTTTCTAACTATCTGACCCTTCCATCGCTCCGTTTTGCCAACCCACGCGATCTGAACTCCGCTCTCTTTTCATGTTCCCACTCTCCCTTTGTTACTTAACTCTCCCTCCATCTCTTCTTTCGTCATCCCCGCTATCTCTTCCTTTCATCACTGTACTCTCTATCTGTCTCTCTTTTTTCCCCAACACTCCTCCTGCTCGCCCTCACTTCTCTCTCCAAGGCCTTTCTTGGGAAGTGCGGTTAAAACGGCCCGCCACCATGGGATGTCTCTCTACCCCGTTCCCTCACACTTCAATAGCCCTTCCAGGTGAGACAGATGTTCACCTGCACCTCCTCTAATCTCATCTACTGCATGTGGTGTTCCAGATATGGCCTCCTTTACATCGGCGTGGTGAAATGGAGACTCGGCGACCGTTTTGTCGAACACTTACCCTCGTTCTGCTAAGGCTTGCCTTATCTCCCCGTTGCAAGCCATTGTAACTCCCCCTCGCACACTGACCTTTCTCTCCTGGGCCTCCACCAGTGCCAGAGAGGTTACATTAAAACAGAAAGAACGCCACTTCATAGTCCGCTTGGGAACCTTGCAACCTAATGGTATGAACATTAGCAAATGCCAGGTAACAAACGTGCAACTTCCCGCTCTTCCCTCGCTCTTTCTCCTGCTTCACGCGGACTCGCACTTGTTAATCCCCTCCACCTCCACCTTCAACCGATATTCCCTCATCTCTCTTTATATTTTCAACCTGCTCAATCCTTATCTCGCAACTTTTATCTTTTAGCCTCTGGTCTCAACCACCTAACTATGGAAACGGTATTCACCCACTCATCATTCAACTCGCTTTGTCCTGCTGTTCCAGCCTTCTCCAGCTTCACACCACAATCAGTCTGAAGAAGGGTCTCCAACCGAACATCACCCATCCATGTCCTTGGCAGGCTTAGCTAGTTCGGCGTGCCCTCTACAACTCTCACCAACATCTACAGATACAGCATAGAAAGTATTTTATCAAGATGCATCAGAGCTTGGTTTGGGAACAGCTCCATACAAGAACGCCAGAAATTGCTGCGAATTGTCCAGACCATCACACAAAGCAACCTCCGTTATATTGACTCAATTTATAAACCACGCTGCCTCGGCAAGGCCAGCAGCATAATGAACTACTGCGCAGTTGTACTGATGGAGTGACACAATGCGCTGTAGCACTGATGGAGTGACACAATGTGGGGCAGTACTGATGGAGTGACACAATGCGCTGTAGTACTGATGGAGTGACACAATGTGGGGTAGCACTGATGGAGTGACACAATGCGCTGTAGTACTGATGGAGTGACCCCAGTTGATGCAGTACGTGTGGATTAACATACTGTGGTTTAGTACAGATGGAGTGACACAATTTGCAGTAGTGCTGATGAAGTGACACACTTTGCGGTTGTTCTGATGGAATGATACACCGTGGGGCTCTACTGACGTAGTGACACACTGCGGGTAATACTCATGGAGTGGCACAATGTGTAGTACTGTTGTTATGACAAACTGCGGAGTAGTACTGACGGAGGGACACACAGTGGAATGGCACTGATTTAGTGACAAATTGTGAGGTCATTGCATCAGTACTACCACGCAGTTTGTCACTCCGTCAGTACCACTTCAGTGTGCAACTACATCCCGTGGGGTAAAACTGATGGAGTGACACGCTGTGGAGCAGTACTGATGGAGTGACACACGGTGCGTATTACTGATGGACTGACACACTGCGCGGTTGTACTGACGGAGTGAGATACTTTGGTGTAGTGCTGATTGAATGACACACTGGGGGTAGTGTGGACAGAATGGCGCACAGTGGGCTAGTACTGAAGTATTGACCCAATCTTTTTTGGTACTGTCGGGTTGTACATTGTGGAATGATAAGGACAGACGGTGGGGCAGTACAGATGGAGAGTTACACTGATGGGTAATACTAATTGAATGAGTCTGTGTGGTTGTACAAAATGGAATAACAACCTTAAGGCAGTACTGATGGAATGCATCACTGTGGTGTAGTACTGATGGAATAACATATTGTAGGGTAGTACTGATGGAGTGCCACGCTCCAGTGTTGTACTGATGGAGTGTAACACTGTGGAGTAGTACTGGTGTAATGACGTACTGTGAGGTGTATTGATGGAATGACACACTGTGGGGTAGCACGGATGTAATAGCACATTCTGTTGTAGTGACGCAGTAATACTGATGGATTGACAGGCTCTGCGGTAGTACAGTTGCGATGAAAAACTGTGGTGAAATAGTGATGGAATTACACACCATGGAGTCGCTGCGATGGGTTAGCACACTGTGGGGTAATGCGGATGGAATGGCAGATTTGAGGTAGTCCTGATGTTGTGAAACTCTTTGGGGAGTACTGATGGAAGAACATACTGCGGGGAGCATTGATGGAGTGACACGTTCTAGAGTTGCACTGGAGTGACATGATGTTGGGCAGTGCCGATGTAGTGTAACAATATTGAGTTGTATTGATGCAGTGAGACACTGTGTGGTTTCACCGACGGAGTGACACACTGAGCGGTAGTACTATTGTGATGTCAAACTGTGATGTAGTACTAATGCAATGACACACTGTTTGGTAATACCGATGGAATGACACAATTTGTGGCAGCACTTATGGAGTGACCCACTGGGATAGTCCTGAATGAATGATAAAAATCGGGTAGTGCTAATGGCGCGAGGCATTGTGGGGAAATACTTATACTGTGGGGAATTACTGATGGAGTGACACAGTGAGACTGGGCTGATGGAGTGAAGGACTGGTATATTTTGGGGTAGTACTGATATAGTGACACATTCGATGGTATTATTGAAGGGGTGAAAAACTGTGGGTAGAACTGATGAAATTACATACTTAAGATGGTACTGACAGAGTGAAACACCGCCGGGAAGAAATGATGGAATGACATACTGTGGGGTTGTACTGATGAGAGTGGCACGATCTTGTGTACGACTAATGGAGTAACATGTAGTACTGATGGAGTGAGAGACTGTAAAGTAGTATTGATGGAGTAACCTAACGTAGGGTAGTGTTGAAATAATGGCACATTCTGGGATAGTTCTGATGGGGTGACACACTGTGCGGTAGTACTGTTGTTGTGACATAATGTGGGATGGAATTGATGGAGTGACACTGTGCGGTAGCACTGATGGAGTGACGCACTGTGGGGTAGTACTGATGTAATGGTATACTGTTGGATAGTACTGATGGAGTGACGCACTGTGGGGTAGTACTGGTGTAACGGTATACTGTGGGATAGTACTGATGGAGTGACATCGGCGAGACCAAGCGCAAGCTCGACGATCGTTTCGCTGAACAGCTCCACACAGTCGTACCTGATCTCCCGGTTGCTCAGCACTTTAACTCACCCCCGCTCCCCCATTCCCAATGTGAACTTTCTGTCCTGGGCATCCTCCATTGTCAGAGTGAGGCCCAGCGCAAATTGGAGGAACAGCACCTCATACTTCGCTTGGGCAGCTAACATACCAGCGATATGAACATTGACTTCTCTAACTTCAATTAGCCCTTGTTTTCCCTCTCTCTCCACCCCTCCTCCTTCCCAGTTCTCCCACCAGTCTCACTGTCTCCAACAAAATGTTATCTCTTTCCCGCCGACCTCTCCGACATCAGTCTAAAGAAGGGTCTCGACCCGAAACGTCACCCATTCTTTCTCTACAGAGATGATGCCTGTCTCGTTGATTTACACCAGCATTTTGTGTCTACCTTCGATTTAAATCAGCATCTGCATTTCTTTCCTACACGAAGTACAAGGCACGGCAGGACTTTCGGCTAATAATAGCTGTGCCGAACATGAGACGACCAACCTTACCTGCCTGCTCACAGTGCATATCCCTTCATTACCTGAAAATCTGAACTTGTCTTAAATGTCACTATTGTATCTGCCTCCAACACCAGTGGAGTGGGTGGTAAGATTTTAGGACCCGTTATACAGGATGATGTGACAGAGTATTTATAAGTGCACGATGAAATAGGCATAAGTTGGCATGGCTTTGTGAAGGGAAGGTCGTGTTTGATAAATTTGCTGGAATTATTTGAAGAAGTAAATAGCAAAACAGCCAACGGAGGGACAGTAGATGTTGTTAACTTTGACTTTCAGAAAACCTTTGACCAGGTGTCACAAGATGGCTGCTCTGGAAGATGAGAGCCCACGGTGACAAAGGGCAGATACCAGCATGGATAACTGGCTGGCTGGATGGCAGAAGACAAAGAGTGGCAATAAAGAGGGATTTTTTTCTCGTTGGCTAACAGTAACTAGTGAAGATCTTCAAGGATCGGTGTTTGTCCGCTACTCCACGTTTTATATTATGATTTGGACGAGGGGATTGAAGGCTTTGTGGCCAAGTTTGCGGATAATACGAAAATAGGTGGAAGGGCAGGTTGTTTAGAGAAAGCATGGACTCCGCAGAAGGACTAGGACATGTTGGGGGAATGGGCAGAGAAGTGGCAGGTGGAATATAGTGTAGCAAAGTGCGGAGTATTTGGTAATAGGAATAATGGCGTAGACTATTGTCTAAGTGGGGAAATAATCCATAAATCGGAAGTGCAAAGGGACTTGGGAGTGCTGGTTAAGGATTCCCCAAATTTTTATCTGCAAGTTGAATCGGTGAGATTGATCAGCCTTGATCACATTGAATGGTGGTCCTGGCTCGAAGGGCCGAATGGCCTACTCCTGCACCTATTGTCTATTGTCTATTGTCTAATGGAAGCAAACTCAATGCTTGCATTTATTTCAAGAGGACTTGTCTACAGAAACACGGGTGTAATGTTGAGGCTATACAGCCATATAACCATATAACCATATAACAATTACAGCACGGAAACAGGCCCGTTCGGCCCTACCAGTCCACGCCGACCACTTTCTCTGACCTAGTCTCATCTGCCTGCTATCAGACCATAACCCTCCAATCCCCTCCCATCCATATACCTATCCAAAGTACTCTTAAATAATAAAATCGAGCCTGCCTCCACCACTTCCACCGGAAGCTCATTCCACACAGCCACCACCCTCTGAGTAAAGAAGTTACCCCTCATGTTACCCCTAAACTTTTGTCCCTTAATTCTGAAGTTATGTCCCCTTGTTGGAATCTTCCCCACTCTCAAAGGGAAAAGCCTACCCACGTCAACTCTGTCCGTCCCTCTTAAAAATTAAAAAACCTCTATCAAGTCCTCCCTCAACCTTCTACGCTCCAAAGAATAAAGACCCAACCTGTTCAACCTCTCTCTGTAGTTTAAGTGCTGAAACCCAGGCAACGTTCTAGTAAATCTCCTCTGTACCCTCTCCATTTTGTCGACATCCTTCCCATAATTTGGCGACCAGAACTGCACACCATACTCCAGATTCGGCCTCACCAATGCCCTGTACAATTTTAACATTACACCCCAACTTCTATATTCGATGCTCTGATTTATAAAGGCAAGCATACCAAACGTCTTCTTCACCACCCTATCCACATGAGATTCCACCTTCAGGGAACAATGCACAGTTATTCCTAAATCCCTCTGTTTCACTGCATTCCTCAATTCCCTACCATTTACCCTGTACGTCCTATTTTGATTTGTCCTACCAAAATGCAGCACCTCACACTTATCAGCATTAAACTCTATCTGCCATCTTTCAGCCCACCCTTCCAAAATGCCCAAGTCTCTCTGTAGACTTTGAAAATCTACTTCATTATTAACTACACCACCTATCTTAGTATCATCTGCATACTTACTAATCCAATTTGCCACACCATCATCCAGATCATTAATGTAAATGACAAACAACAGTGGACCCAACACAGATCCTTGGGGTACTCCACTAGACACTGGCCTCCAACCTGACATACAGTTGTCAACCATTACCGTCTGGTATCTCCCATTCAGCCATTGTTGAATCCATCTTGCAACCTCACTATTAATACCCAACGATTTAACCTTCTTAATCAACCTTCCATGTGGAACCTTGTCAAATGCCTTACTAAAGTCCATATAGACAACATACACAGCCTTCCCCTTATCAATTTCCCTGGTAACCTCTTCAAAAAGTTCAAGAAGATTAGTTAAACATGACCTTCCAGGCACAAATCCATGTTGACTGTTTCTAATCAGGCCTTGTTTATCCATGTGATTATATATATTGTACCTAAGTATCTTTTCCATTCATTTTCCCCACCACAGACGTCAAACTAACAGGTCTATAATTGCTAGGTTTACTTTTAGAACCCTTTTTAAACAAAGGCACAACATGCGCAATGCGCCAATCTTCCGGCACCTTCCCCGTTTCTAATGACGTTTGAAATATTTCCGTCATAGCCCCTGCTATTTCTGCACTAACTTCCCTCAATGTCCTAGGGAATATCCTATCAGGACCTGGAGACTTATCCACTTATATATTTTTCAAAAGTGTCCGTACCTCCTCTTCTTTAATCCTCATAATTTCCATCACTACTCTACTTGTTTCGCTTACCTCACATAATTCAATATCCTTCTCCTCGGTGAATACCGAAGAAAAGAAATTGTTTAATATCTCCCCCATTTCTTCTGGCTCAGCACATAGCTGTCCACTCTGACTCTCTAATGGACCAATTTTAACCCTCGCTATCCTTTTGCTATTGACATATCTGTAGAACCCCTTGGGGTTTACTTTTACTTTACTTGCCAAAGCAACCTCATATCTTTTTTTCGCTTTTCTAATTTCCTTCTTAAGATTCCTTTTACATTCTTTATATTCCTCAAGAACCTCATTTACTCCCTGCCGCTTATATTTATTGTATATCTCCCTCTTTTTCCGAACCAAGTGTCCAATATCCCTGGAAAACCATGCCTCTTTCAAATTATTATTCTTTCCTTTCCACGGAACAGGGACATAAAGACTCGGTACTCTCAAAATGTCACCTTTAAATATCCTCCATTTCTCTATTATATTCAAAAGTCCGGGAGCAGAGCAAGGACGCCCGTTGGCTGAGCACTAAAGTAAGTGCCAATCACAGTTGAGCAGGCAGTTTAAAAAGAGCGCCAAAAGGAAGCTAGTAGTCAATTTCAAAAGTCCGGGAGCAGAGCAAGGACGCCCGTTGGCTGAGCACTAAAGTAAGTGCCAATCACAGTTGAGCAGGCAGTTTAAAAAGAGCGCCAAAAGGAAGCTAGTAGTCAATTTCAAAAGTCCGGGAGCAGAGCAAGGACGCCCGTTGGCTGAGCACTAAAGTAAGTGCCAGTTTAAGTGAGAAGTCAGGTAAATTGGACAATCAGGCAATTTAATTGGTAATATAAGCAATACTTGCAAAAGGGTGCAGCCGTGTTCAGGTGCAGCCCAGTGAGGGAAGTGCCCAGTGAGGGAAGTGCCCAGTGGGAAAAGTGCGAGTCTTTGGCTGCGAGTCTTCGGCGAGGAGGCTGAGGTGAGGAGGATACCATTGTTTTAAGCCAGAGCTGGTTATAGGCACAAGGTGATGGCGGAAAAGTTGGTGCGGTGTGTTTCCTGCAGGATGTGGGAAGACAGGGACGTCGCTGGAGCTTCTGGGAGCTACACCTGCAAGAACTGTGTCCAGGTGCAGCTCCTGAAGGGACGTGTGGTGGAGTTGCAGAGGCAGTTGGATGACCTCAGGGCCATCCGGGAATGCGAGAGTTTCCTCGACAGGACCTATTGTGAGGCTGTCACGCCAAGGGTCCAGGTCGAGCGAAGGTGGGAGACTGTTTCAGGGGGGAGTGGACGTGGACTACAGGAGACCCCGGTGGCTGTGCCTATTGCAAATAGGTATACCCTCTTGGGAACTGTCGGGGCAGAAGACGTTTCCAGTCCGAGTGGCGGACCTGTTGGCAAGGATACTCGACAGGGGAGACCGAAGTCTGGAAGAGCCGTAGTGGTCGGTGACTCCATAGTCCGAGGGACGGACAGAAGATTCTGTGGCAGCAGGAGGGACTTGAGGATGGTCTGTTGCCTCCCTGGTGCCAGGGTTCAACACATCACAGACCGGCTTCAGAAAATCCTAGTGAGGGAAGGCGATCAACCTGAAGTCGTTGTGCACGTGGGCACGAATGACGTCGGGCGGAAGAGGAAGGAGGTGCTACAGCGGGAGTTTAGAGAGTTGGGAAAAGCACTGAGCAGTAGGACGTCGAAGGTGGTTATCTCTGGACTGCTACCGGTACCTCGTGCTGGTGAGGCCAGGAACAGAGAGATAGAGGGTATGAATTTATGGCTGAGGGGCTGGTGCAGAGAGCAGGGATTTCGATTTCTGGACCACTGGGATCTCTTCTGGGCTAGGGGTGACTTGTACAAAAGGGACGGGTTGCATCTTAACAGCAGGGGGACAAACATTCTGGCAGGCAGGTTTGCTAGTGTGACACCTGTGGCTTTAAACTAAGTAGTGGGGGGGAGGGGTTAACAAATTGTGAATATGAAGATGAGGTAAAAGGGAATACAGGAGATATTGCAAAAGACTCTCGGAAGAATGGGAACAGAAGTTCTAGAGCGGAAAAGAAATTAAGGGCAGGGCCAATTGTGAACGATGTGAGAGAGGAGGTAAATACAGAAGTTAAAGTGTTGTACTTAAATGCGCGTAGTATAAAAAATAAAGTGGATGAGCTTGAGGCTCAGTTAGTCATGGGCAAGTATGATGTTGTAGGGATCACTGAGACATGGTTACAAGAGGACCAGGGCTGGGAACTGAATATCCAGGGGTACACAACGTATAGAAAAGACAGACAGGTGGGCAGAGGGGGTGGGGTTGCTCTGATGGTAAGGAATGATATTCATTCCCTTGCAAGGGGTGACATAGAATCAGGAGATGTTGAATCAGTATGGATAGAAATGAGAAATTGTAAGGGTAAAAAGACCCTAATGGGAGTTATCTATAGGCCCCCAAACAGTAGCCTCGACATAGGGTGCAGGTTGAATCAGGAGATAAAATTGGTGTGTCAAAAATGTGATGCTACTGTGGTTATGGGAGATTTCAACATGCAGGTAGACTGGGAAAATCAGGTTGGAAATGGACCCCAGGAAAGAGAGTTTGTAGAGTGCCTTCGAGATGGATTCTTAGAACAGCTTGTACTGGAGCCTACCAGGGAGAAGGCAATTCTGGATTTAGTGTTGTGTAATGATCCTGATCTGATAAGGGGACTAGAGGTAAAAGAGCCATTAGGAGGCAGTGATCACAACATGATAAGTTTTACTCTGCAAATGGAAAGGCAGAAGGGAAAATCGGAAGTGTCGGTATTACAGTATAGCAAAGGGGATTACAGAGGCATGAGGCGGGAGCTGGCCAAAATTGATTGGAAGGAGGCCCTAGCAGGGAAGACGGTAGAACAGCAATGGCAGGTATTCCTGGGAATAATGCAGAGGTTGCAGGATCAATTTATTCCAAAGAGGTGGAAAGACTCTAAGGGGAGTAAGAGACACCTGTGGCTGACGAGGGAAGTCAGGGACAGCATAAAAATTAAGGAGAGGAAGTATAACATAGCAAAGAAGAGTGGGAAGACAGAGGATTGGGACTCTTTTAAAGAGCAACAAAAGTTAACTAAAAAGGCAATACGGGGAGAAAAGATGAGGTACGAGGGTAAACTAGCCAATAATATAAAGGAGGATAGCAAAAGTTTTTTTAGGTACGTGAAGAGGAAAAAAATAGTCAAGGCAAATGTGGGTCCCTTGAAGACAGAAGCAGGGGAATTTATTATGGGGAACAAAGAAATGGCAGACGAGTTAAACCGTTACTTTGGATCTGTCTTCACTGAGGAAGATACACACAATCTCCCAAATGTTCTAGGGGCCGGAGAACCTAGGGTGATGGAGGAACTGAAGGAAATCCACATTAGGCAGGAAATGGTTTTGGGTAGACTGATGGGACTGAAGGCTGATAAATCCCCAGGGCCTGATGGTCTGCATCCCAGAGTACTTAAGGAGGTGGCTCTAGAAATAGTGGAAGCATTGGAGATCATTTTTCAATGTTCTATAGATTCAGGATCAGTTCCTGTGGATTGGAGGATAGCAAATGTTATCCCACTTTTTAAGAAAGGAGGGAGAGAGAAAACGGGTAATTATAGACCAGTTAGTCTGACATCAGTGGTGGGGAAGATGCTGGAGTCAATTATAAAAGACGAAATTGCTGAGCATTTGGATAGCAGTAACGGGATCATTCCGAGTCAGCATGGATTTACGAAGGGGAAATCATGCTTGACAAATCTACTGGAATTTTTTGAGGATGTAACTAGGAAAATTGACAAGGGAGAGTCAGTGGATGTGGTGTACCTCGACTTTCAGAAAGCCTTCGACAAGGTCCCACATAGGAGATTAGTGGGCAAAATTAGGGCACATGGTATTGGGGGTAGGGTACTGACATGGATAGAAAATTGGTTGACAGACAGAAAGCAAAGAGTGGGGATAAATGGGTCCCTTTCGGAATGGCAGGCAGTGACCAGTGGGGTACCGCAAGGTTCGGTGCTGGGACCCCAGCTATTTACGATATACATTAATGACTTAGACGAAGGGATTAAAAGTACCATTAGCAAATTTGCAGATGATACTAAGTTGGGGGGTAGTGTGAATTGTGAGGAAGATGCAATAAGGCTGCAGGGTGACTTGGACAGGTTGTGTGAGTGGGCGGATACATGGCAGATGCAGTTTAATGTAGATAAGTGTGAGGTTATTCACTTTGGAAGTAAGAATAGAAAGGCAGTTTATTATCTGAATGGTGTCAAGTTAGGAGGAGGGGGAGTTCAACGAGATCTGGGTGTCCTAGTGCATCAGTCAATGAAAGGAAGCATGCAGGTTCAGCAGGCAGTGAAGAAAGCCAATGGAATGTTGGCCTTCGTAACAAGAGGAGTTGAGTATAGGAGCAAAGAGGTCCTTCTACAGTTGTACCGGGCCCTGGTGAGACCGCACCTGGAGTACTGTGTGCAGTTTTGGTCTCCAAATTTGAGGAAGGATGTTCTTGCTATGGAGGGCGTGCAGCGTAGGTTCACTAGGTTAATTCCCGGAATGGCGGGACTGTCGTATGTTGAAAGGCTGGAGCGATTGGGCTTGTATACACTGGAATTTAGAAGGATGAGGGGGGATCTTATTGAAACATATAAGATAATTAGGGGATTGGACACATTAGAGGCAGATAACATGTTCCCAATGTTGGGGGAGTCCAGAACAAGGGGCCACAGTTTGAGAATAAGGGGTAGGCCATTTAGAACGGAGATGAGGAAGAACTTTTTCAGTCAGAGAGTGGTGAAGGTGTGGAATTCTCTGCCTCAGAGGGCAGTGGAGGCCAGTTCGTTGGATGCTTTCAAGGGAGAGCTGGATAGAGCTCTTAAGGATAGCGGAGTGAGGGGGTATGGGGAGAAGGCAGGAACGGGGTACTGATTGAGAGTGATCAGCCATGATCGCATTGAATGGCGGTGCTGGCTCGAAGGGCTGAATGGCCTACTCCTGCACCTATTGTCTATTGTCTATTGTCTATCCTTTTCATAAAACAAAATGTCCCATTTCACTCCTTTTAAATCCTTTCTCACCTCCTCAAAATTAGCCTTTCTCCAATCCAAAATCTCAACCCTTGGTCCAGATTGGACCTTCTCCATAATTATATTGAAACTAATGGCATTGTGATCACTAGACCCAAAGTGCTCCTCAACACATACCTCCGTCACCTGACCCGTCTCATTTCCTAACAGGAGGTCCAACACTGCCCCTTCTCTGGTCGGTACCTCTACGTATTGCTGCAAAAAACTATCCTGCACACATTTTACAAACTCCAAACCATCCAGCCCTTTAACTGAATGTGATTCCCAGTCTATGTACGGAAAATTGAAATCACCCACAATCACTACTCTGTGCTTAATACTAATATCTGCTATCTCCTTACATATTTGCTCTTCCAATTCTCGTTCCCTATTTGGCGGTCTATAATACACCCCCATAAGTGTTGCTAAGCCTTTCTCATTTCTGAGTTCCACCCAAACAACCTCCCTAATCGAGCCTTCTAGTCTGTCCTGCCAAAGCACTGCTGTGATATCCTCCCTGACAAGCAATGCAACACCCCCACCTCTTGCCCCTCCGATTCTATCACATCTGAAACAATGAAATCCTGGAATATTTAATTGCCAATCGCAACCCTCCTGCAACCATGTTTCACTGATCGCCACAATATCATACTTCCATATGTCAATCCAGGCTCTAAGATCATCCACCTTTCTTACAATGCTCCTAGCATTAAAATATACACATTTAAGGGACCCATCATTTCTTATTATCAGTTTATTTCTTTTCACTTCTTTCTCTCCTATATATTGGGTCTGAGTGTTTCCCTTTTCTGCATCCTGCCTCACACACTGCCTATTAGCTATCTGTGTTTGAGTCCCTCCCCCCAACCGTACACGGTTTAAAGTCTCCGCAATTACCTTAGCAAATCTCCCCGCCAGGATATTGGTTCCCCTCAGGTTCAGATGCAACCCGTCCTTTTTGTACAGGTCATACTTCCCCCAGAAGAGGTCCCAATGATCCAGAAACTTGAATCCCTGCTCCCTGCACCAGTCCCTCAGCCACGTATTTATCCTCCACCTCACTCCATTCCTATTCTCACTATCCCGTGGCACAGGCAGTAAGCCTGAGATTATCACTTTGGAAGTCCTTTTTTTTTAACACTCTTCCTAGCCCCCTAAATTCTCCTTTCAGGACCTCTTCCCTTATCCTACCTATATTGTTGGTACCTATATGTACCACGACCTCTGGCTCCTCTCCCTCCCTTTTCAGGATATCTTGGATACGTTCAGATACAATCCGGACACTGGCACCAGGGAGGCAAACTACCATCCGGGTCTCCTGACTGCGCCCACAGAATCGCCTATCTGCCCCCTCACTATAGAGTCCACTATCACTATCGCTCTCTTCTTCCTTTCCCTACCATTCTGAGCAACAGGGCCGGACTCCGTGCCAGAGGCCCGGGCGCCGTCGCTGCCCCCAGGTAGGCTCTACTCCCCAACAGTACCTAAACAGGAGTACTTATTGCCAAGGGGTACATCCACTGGGGTACTCTCTAGTCCCTGCCTCTGCTCCTTGCCCCCCCCCCCTAACCGTGACCCACTTGTCTACCTCCCGTGGTCTTGGAGTGACCACCTCTCTATAACTCCTCTCTATAACATCCTCACTCTCCCTGACCAGACGGAGGTCATCAATCTGCCGCTTCAGGTTCCTAATATGGTCCCTTAGGAGCCCCATCTCGTCGCACCTGGCGCAAATGTGGATGTCTGGAAGACTATCAGACTCCCAGATTCCCCACATCCGACACCCAGAACAATAAACTGCCCTGGCACTCATACTGCCCCTTAACCGCTCCAACCGCCCACCCAAAAGAACTCAGTGATCTCCTGGGAGAGGCGAAAAACCGGATAAAAACCCAGGCCAATTTGGGAAAACAAATCCGGGAAATTCCTCTCCGACCCCAAGCTAGGCGATCGAAACTTGTCCGGGAGATCACACAGGTCTTACTGCTTACTATCCCCCACACAATACTACGGTCTCTGCTTTCTCTCTCACTCACACACACGCACACTGATTGCTGCTGCTGCTGCTGCTGCTGCTGCTGCTGATTGCTACTGCTGCTACTGCTGCTGCTGATTGCTACTGCTGCTACTGCTGGAAAGGCCGCATTTGGAATATTGTGAGCAATTCTGGGCACCGTATGAGAGGAAAGGTGTGCTGGCTCTGGAGAGGGTCAAGAGGAGGTTTACAAGAATGATCCCAGCAATAAGTTAACCTATGGCGATCGTTTGTCGGCTCCCGGCTTGCACTCGGAGTTTAGAAGTATGAGGGTGGACCTCATTGAAACATACAGATATGTGAATGGTTTAGATCCAGTGGATGTGGAAAGTATGTTTCCAGTTGTGGGAGCATCTCGGACAAGAGTTCATTTCCTCAGAATTAATCTACGTTCTCTTTTGAAGATGATCGGAAATATATTTAGTCAGAAGGTGATGAATTTGTGGAATTATTTGCCACAACAGGCTGTGTAGGTCACGTCAGTGGATATTTAAAGGCGTAGACAGAAAGATTATTGATTAATACAGGTATCAGAAGTTATGGGGAGAAGGCAGGAGAATGGGGTTTGGAGGGCAAAAGATTGGCGGATAAGACGATTGGCCGAATGGTCTAATTCTACTCCTATTCCTTATCACCCATGCGTTCTACTCCTATTCCTTATCACTCATGCGTTCAATGCACTTAATGCCCCTTGCTTTCCCCGCACACCTCGTTTAAACTTCATCGCTTTCACCATAAAGGGGTGGCCTTCAATACTTGATATTTCAATCTTGAGAGGAATGTTCTGACTATTTACCATATCTTTGCCTCTCATAATTTGCTATCGATCTATCAGGTTACTGCCCGAACTCCGATGAGTCAGTCCAACGTCTGGTTGTTCATACGCTCCAGGCGATGTTCTTGTAAACGTCTTGAACACGATTTCCGAAGCGCCCATATCCTTCGTGTACGAGAGAGAACATAACTGTACACAAAGCTGCAAAAGCGGCCGAAGTAAAGTTCTCTAAAGTTAAATATTGACATCTGACTCATATTCAATGACTCGGTCAAATATAGCAAGCATTCTACGTGGCTAATTTATTACTCTAAACGTACTACCACGATTTACGTGTTTCGCATTGGGAACTCAAGGTCCATCATAAGCAATGCTGATACTGCGATGCACTTATATTGTACAGACAGTGAGGGCTGTTGTGCCTCGATATTGCATTGTACTGCTGATGCTCATCCACTGGATGGTGCTGTGTGTGGATGTTGCCGTGTGCTGCTGATGTTCGTCCACAGGAGAGCGATGTGACAGTCTATTGCTACTGTTCATCCACTGGGGTCCGCTGTGTGTCAATGTTGCAGTGTGCTGCCAATGTTCATCCAGGGGAGGGCGCCATGACAGTATATTGCTATTGTACATGCACTGAGGTGCGCTGTGTGTGGATGTTGCAGTGTGCTGCTGATGTTCATCCAGGAGAGGGCGCCATGACAGTATATTCCCACTGTACATCCACTGGGGTGCGCTGTGTGTGGATGTTGCAGTGTGTTGCTGATGTTCGTCCACGGGAGAGCGATGTGACAGTCTATTGCCACTGTACATCCATTGGGTGCGCTGTGTGAGGATGCTGCAGTGCACTGTTAAAAAAGAACACTGGGTACAAATGCCATAGCAGCAGAGTTAGTGCACCAAGGCCCATCGAGTCCACTCCTGCATTCTATCATGGCTCACCTATCGTTCCCACTCAACAAGATCTCCCTCTCTCACGAGGCCCACAGAGGATGAGAGAGAGAGAGAGCGCACCCCTCAAATAGCTGCCTAGATAGAGAGCTACCTATTTACTATCAATATCTCCAGCTATCTCGCTGATAGCTGATATACAGATATCCAGCTTTTTAGCTGTCTAGCATTGCATGTAGATAGCTATCTAGGTAGTTCGCTATCTTGCTAGCGAGATAGCTCACACGCTGTCTGGCAGTCTATCCTGCTGGCTAGCAATCCAACTCGAGATAGCTTGATTGATAGGTAAAGAGCTAACTATTTTGGTAGTAACATAGCTAGGTCACTAACTTGCCTGAGAGCTAGAGAGATAGATAACTAGATAACTAGATTGTTAGCCAGTAGCTTTGGCGGCCACATAGCGGTTTAGCTTGATGGAGCTTTGCTAGATGGCTAGTGAGCTAGGCATCTAGCCATCTATACCAGTAGATAGCTCACGAGCCAGATCGCAAGAAAGTTTTATAGCGATTAATGAGCTATCTAGCTAGATCGAAATAGGTCTCTCTCGTTCTCCCTTTCACCCCCCCCCCCCCCCCCGAGAGCGAGCGAGCGAGAGACCGCACTCCACAAAGAGCTGCCTACGCAACTAGCTACTATCTTTGCTATACAGAGATCCAGCTATCACACTATCACACCATCCATCTGTCTAGCGTTCAAGCTATCTAGCAATGCAGGTATTTGGCTATCTAGAAAGCTAACACGCTATCTGGCTGTCTTTCCCGCAGGTAATCAATCAGGAGCACATGGGCCTGAGAGGTGACCTCTACAGGCGAAATGGGTATGAGGGGAATAAATTGAGTGAATGCACAGTCTATTTAACAGGGTAGGAAAATCAAGCACGATAGGGCATGGGTTTAAGGTGAGAGGTGTTAATGTTTAATACGGATACTTAATTCTGATAGAAATTCATGCATAGACTCATAGTCATAGAATGATACAGAGTGGAAACAGGCCATTCGGCCCAACTTGTCCACACCAGCCAACATGTTCCAGCTACACGACTCCCACCTGGCCGCGTTTGGCCCATATGCCTCCAAATCTGTCCGATCCATGTACCTGTCTAACTGTTTCTTACATGTTTGGACAGTCCCTGCCTCAACGACCTCCTCTGGCAGCTTGTTCCATACATCCACCATCCTTTGCGTGAAAAAGCTACCCACCAGGTTCCTACTAATCTTTTCCACATTCACCTTGAACCTATAAATGATGCAGGAAGGTGTTCTGGAGTAAAATGGATCCCATAGGCAATTATTATTCACTGTGAGGTCGTCTTTGCATCGGGGATGGAATTTCCATTCCTGAGCCGTTGCCCTGTAAAGGGAAGTGCATCTTCCTTATCCCTTTATTGCAGATTCCCACCCCAGACGAGGACAGATCCCAACATGCCCAGATAATATTTAACACCAAGTGACGCCACTCTGTTCACCACCCGCTCTCTGTCTATTCCATTCAGTGGAACCTCTCTCTTCACTCCCCATCTGTTCCGTCATGAGCTTCATCCAGTCCTCCCGTACAGGCAGACGGAACATCTTCACTCTGATCCCCAGCCATGCACTACGCTACACAGGAACATTCACATGTTGTCACTGATCGGCCCCATCATTTACTTTCCAACTTTCTAATCATTGATGCATTCTGCTCCGTCTCATGGCCCCGAATCTTCAACTCATGTCAGCTGCTTCTACGGAAGCTGCATGACCCGCTGAGTTATGTCTCTTTATTCAAGATTACAGCATCTGTATTCTCTTTTGAAATGAAAGATTTGTATTGTTTGATGACAGATTTGTTTCGTCGTCCATTAACTGCTCATTATTGAGCTTTGCCACAGTCTTTGTATGTAGCCCGGTCTTCGATTGAGTTGATTTCCTGATAATTCGCCCTCATATTACGACTCAATGTTCCCCAACGCTTATCCAATCGGACCGATTACTGTGCCTTCGCTCGGTAAAACTGCAAATAGCTTAATAAGAGTTCCACTTCATCGACTGAGGGCAGATCTAATGGAGACCCCGGTCTCCTCAGACCACTGCGGTGTTGCTCTTTTCGTTGGTGCTTCGTTATTAAATCTTTCTGAATGCCAGCAGGAGCACCACCAATAGATGATCGGATGACAAACGAGACCGTCAAATGGAACGGCAGGCATACTTACTGGTCGTGTAGGCCTACTTACGAGGTCGTGCTTGAGCCCTGCCGAGGGGGATGGGCTGGGGGACAGAGAGAGTTGTTGATTTTAGTTACCTGTGCATTCCTGAGGCTAGATTGGTTGAGTTCATCGCAAATGATGAACAGTACCATAGGGTTTGGTTCTTAAAGAGAGTTCATGACCGAGTATAATTCATCCGCTGCCATCTTGGTGTTGACTTTGCGTGGTATGTGGACACGATGGTTGCGGTGAATTGCCCCGGTCGATTAAATGGACGGCACATAGTGAACGGGTATTAGAGACATAGAAACATAGATCAATAGGTGCAGGAGGTAGCCATTTGGCCCTTCGAGCCAGCATCGCCATTCATTGTGATCATGGCTGATCATCCACAATCAGTAACCCGTGCCTGCATTTTCCCCATATCCCTTGATTCCGCTAGCCCCAAGAGCTCTGTCCAACTCACTTTTAAATGCATCCAGTGATTTGGCCTCCACTGTCTTCTGTGGCAGAGAATTCCACAAAGTCACAACTATCTGGGTGATTTTTTTTTGCACCTCCGTTTTAAATGTCCTCCCCTTTATTCTTAGACCGTGGCCCCTGGTTCTTTCCTTTTCCAGAATCTGACACCATTGAGATAATAATTTCCGTCTTTGTTTTCGCCGCCATAGTGGATAACCCCACATTTATCTACGTCATACTGCATCTGCCATGCATCTGCCCACTCACTCAACCTGTCCAAGTCACCATGGATAAACAGTGACATTATCAGTGTGGTCAGTGATGTGTCTGGATAAACAGTGACATTATCAGTGTGGTCAGTGAAGGGTTTGGATAAGCAGTGACATTATCAGTGTGGTCAGTGATGGGTCTGGATAAGCAGTGACATTATCAGTGTGGTCAGTGACGGGTCTGGATACGCAGTGACATTATCAGTGTGGTCAGTGATGGGTGTGGATAAGCAGTGACATTATCAGTGTGGTCAGTGATGGGTCTGGATAAGCAGTGACATTATCAGTGTGGTCAGTGATGGGTCTGTATAAGCAGTGACATTATCAGTGTGGTCAGTGACGGGTCTGGATACGCAGTGACATTATCAGTGTGGTCAGTGACGGGTCTGGATAAGCAGTGACATTATCAGTGTGGTCAGTGATAGGTATGGATAAGCAGTGACATTATCAGTGTGGTCAGTGATGGGTCTGGATAAGCAGTGACATTATCAGTGTGGTCAGTGACCCTCATCTCATTAAATCTGACCCCGATGTTTTACCTTTGACATGATGTAAATAAGGAATCCTTTTATTTTATTTCAAATGTTGGACTCTAAAGGGTTAACGAAGGTTCAGTATCCATAATTAATCTCATCAGCAATGAGCGCTAACTCCATCTTGCTGCTCTATCCACGCTGGTAAACACGGCAGCTGAAGATACGTTAACTTGTTATTTTCTTCTTAATTAACACAGGTTAGAAATGCTAATTAACTCTCTCCGGCAGACATTTGAAAGAATAACACATAATGCTGAAAATTAAAATGCAGGATCAGATCTGAGAAAGGGGGAGTTGGATAAATGTGCTGTGTACTTCGCCCAGTGGGGAATATTAGTTCCAGCCGGTGAACACGAGCTGTGGCTCTGTTCAATCTGCAGTTTATTTTGCGGTGAACCACTTCAGACCAGGTGACAGGTAGATGTGAATTCAAACCCACAGACCAGACAGCAAGGGCGGTCTGAGAGTAAATGACCAACTCATCCGTCTGGGCTTTCCACACAGCGGCACACAGAAAGCTGCCACACACGCAGACTTCATTTATGTGCTTATTTATTAAGTCATTCAAGAGAGCATATCTCCCATCATGCAGTGCAAATCTGGCACTCGTAGAAACTGAAATAAACACTTCAATGATCAGGGAATGTTATTAAAAATGACCAATGTACATGACAGGCAAATCCCCTCATTTCAAGGCTGGAGTTCAGTGGTAACAAAATATCCAAGGGCCATTGAAAAGCAGTTTATTTGTTAGTGCTGTACCTGGCGCAAATTTCAGACAAAGGTTGCCGTGTTTCATGGGGAGAGATGGTGCATTTTAGTTCATCTGAACTATTCCCATTTACCGGCATATGAATCGCAAAATGTACCTGTAAAGTTTCCAGTTTGGCAGCATCTTTCCTATAGCATGGTACCCAGAACAGAACATAATATCCCAAATGCGGTCTCACGAAGGTCTTATATTACTGCAACATGACCTCCCAACATCCATACTCAATACTCTGGCAGATAAAGACCAATGTGCCAAAAGCCTTTTTGACCACCAGATCTACCTGTGACTCCGCCTTCAAGGAACTGTGCACCTGCACTCCTAGATCCCTCTGCCCTACAACACTACCCAGAGCCCTACCATTCACTGTGTCGGTCCTGCCCTTGATAGATTTCTCAAAATGCAATACCTCACTTTGCAATACTATAATTTGATTGGACTATAGGAGTAAAGAGAACCTTTTGCATTTGTATAGGTCAGTGGTGAGACTACATCTGGAATATTGTGTGCAGTTTTGGTCTCCTAATTTGAGGACGAACATCCTTGCGATTGAGGCAGGGCAGAGTAGTTTTACTAGATCAATCCCTGGGATGGCCGGACCGTCACATGAGGAAAGATAGGAAAGACTGGACTTCTATTCACTGGAATTGAGAAGTATGAGAGGGGATCTTATAGAAACGTATAAAATAATAAAAGGTCTGGACAAGCTAGATGCAGGAAAGATGTTCCCGGTGATGGGGGAGTCCAGAACCAGGGACGACAGTCTAGGAATAAAGGGGGGGGGGGGCATTTAAAGCTGAGGTGAGAAAAACCTCTTCACCCAGAGCGTTGTGAATTTGTGTAATTCTCTGCTACAGAAGGCAGTGGCGGCCAATACACTGGATGAATTTAAAAGGGAGTTAAATAGAGCTCTAGGGGCTAGCGGAATCAAGCAATTTGTGAAGAAGTCAGGCACGGGTAACTGAATGTGGATGATCAGCCATGATCACAATGAGTGGCGCTGCTGGCTCGAAGGGCCAAATAGCCTCCCTCTGCACCTATTTTCTATGTTTCTATGTTTCTCACATTTATCTGCATTAAATTGCATCAACCATTCCTCGGTACACTTGGCTAATCGGTCAAGATCCTATTACACTTCATTACAACCATCTTCACTGGTTTCCGCAAAACAACCTACTTTTGTATCATCTGCAGACTTGCTATTCTTGCTGCTGTGTTTTCTCATCCAAATCTTTCATATAGTCGACAAACAGTAACTGGCCCAGCATCGAACCCTGAGGCACGACACTAATCACTGGGGTCCAGTCCGAGAAGCAACCTTCCATCATAACCCTCTGCTTCCTTCCATGAAGCCAATGTGCTATCCATTAAGCTATCTCTCCTTGAATCTCATGCGATCTATCCTTCAAGAGCAGGCTACCACTAGGAACCTTCTCGAATACTATGCTGATGTCCATGTATACAACATCTACAGCTCTCACCTGATCGACCTTTTTGGTCACGTCTTCAAAAAGCTAACTAAAAAAGGTATTTTGAGGTACATAGGTACTAAAATTACTCACTATAAAATGTACGAACTAATGGTGCTAACACAAAAGTACTCTCGCAACCTTTAAGGGACATTTAGACAGGTGCATGGATAAGCCATTGATAGGAAAATATGCCGATCGCAGGCAGGTGGGACTAGTGTGGAGGAGACATGTTGGCCGGTGTGGGCAGGCTGGGCCGAAGCCTCTGTAAGATTCTATGACTCTGTCTCTATAACTGGAGGGTGTGTGCACAAATAGTGCAGTAAGATATTCCACACTTGTCCATGGATCTCTGTCCTGGGATCGGAGAACAGATTCACTTAGAAATATAGAAGCATAGAAACATAGAAAATAGGTGCAGGAGGAGGCCATTAGGGCCTTCGAGCCAGCACCGCAATTCATTGTGATCATGGCTGATCATCCACTTCAAGACAAATCATGTAAATCATACTTTTTTAAAACATCAACAGTTAGCAGTTCTGTTGAATGGTTATCCATTGATCGGTAACCTGCATACATGTCCAATCATCTACAGTGGCTCAGCACGAGGCCAATGTTGTCAATGGTTTCACTGGTGAAAATATATCTGAGCATTATGCGACGGAACTGGGACTGGTTGTTATGTGAGATGTCCTTGGAATGGATGAGTCACAGAAACTACATGTGTGTGATTTCAGTCAAGTAGGTAATTGGTCTGGATAAGCAGTGACATTATCAGTGTGGTCAATGATGGGTTTGGATAAGTAGTGACATTATCAGTGTGGTCACTGATGGGTCTGGATAAGCAGTGACATTATCAGTGTGGTCAGTGATGGGTCTGGATAAGCAGTGACATTA
Organism: Rhinoraja longicauda; assembly: GCF_053455715.1. Lineage (NCBI taxonomy): Eukaryota > Metazoa > Chordata > Chondrichthyes > Rajiformes > Arhynchobatidae > Rhinoraja > Rhinoraja longicauda. The sequence continues at coordinate 18,888 of NW_027602236.1, read as the reverse complement.
TCAGTGTGGTCAGTGATGGGTCTGGATAAGCAGTGACATTATCAGTGTGGTTAGTGATGGGTCTGGATAAGCAGTGATATTATCAGTGTGGTCAGTGATGGGTTTGGAGAAGCAGTGACATTATCACTGATCTTACGATCTAATAGAAACATAAGTGTGAGAAAATAACTGCATATGCTGGTACAAATCGAAGGTATTTATTTCAGAAAATGCTGGAGTAACGCAGCAGGTCAGGCAGCATCTCAGGATAGAATGAATGAGTGACGTTTCGGGTCGAGACCCTTCTTCAGACTGATGTCAGGGGAGCGGGACAAAGGAAGGATATAGATGGAGACAGGAAGATAGAGGGAGAACTGGGAAGGGGTGTGGAAGAGAGGGACAGAGGAACTATCTAAAGTTGGAGAAGTCAATGTTCATACCGCTGGGCTGCAAGCTGCCCAAGCGAAATATGAGGTGCTGTTCCTCCAATTTCCGATGGGCCTCACTATGGCACTGGAGGAGGCCCATGACAGAAAGGTCAGACTGGGAGTGGGAGGGGTAGTTGACGTGCTCAGCCACCTTGAGATCAGGTTGGTTAAGGCGGACTGAGCTAATAGAAACATAAAATTATAAAGGGATTGGGTAGACTAGATGCAGAAAATGTTCCCGATGTTGGAGGAGTCCAGAACCAGGGGTCACAGTTTAAGAATAAGTGTTAGACTATTTAGGACTGAGGTGAGGAAAAACATTTTCACGCAGAATTGTGAACCTGTGGAATTCTCTGCAACAGAAGGCAGTGGAGGCCAATTCACCGGATGTTTTCAAGGCATAGTTAGATAATGCTCTTCGGGTAACTGGAACAAGGTATATGGGGAGAAAGCGGGCACGGGGTACTGATTTTGGATGATCAGCCATGATTATGTTGAATGGTGGTACTGGCTCGAGGGCCGAATGGCCCACTCCTGCACCTATTTTCTATTTCTCCATGTTTCTGTGTCTATGCATCAGGTTGCGATGCTTCCATTTCATCTTAACTCCCGTGTTTTGTATTTCATACGAAAGTGGATAACAAACCTATGTTTTACATTATTGCATATGTTTGGCTATAAAGGGTTAACGTATGTTCAGTATCTGTAATTAATCTCATCTGGAATGATCACTAACTCCATCTTGCTGCTCTATCCACGCTGGTAAACACGGCAGGTGAAGATGCTTTCATTTGTGATTTTCACCTTAATTAACAGTGGTTATAAATACCAATTGCCTCTCTCCGGCATATAATTTAAAGAATAACACATAATGCTGAAAATTAAAATGCAGCTTCAAATCTGAGATATGGAGAGTTGAGCAATTGAGCTGTGCCATTCACCCATTGGGGAATATTAGTTCCAGCCGTTGAACACAAGGCGAGATTCTGTTCAATCTGTAGTTTATGTTTTATTGAACTACTTCAGACCAGTTGACAGGTTGATGCTAATTCAAACCCACAGACCTGACAGCAAAGTCGGTCTGAGAGTGAATGACCAACACACCTGTCTGGGCTGTCCACAGTGGTTTAGAAACATAGAAACATAGACAATACTTGCAGGAGTAGGCCATTTGGCCTTTTGAGCCGGCACCGCCATTCAATATGATCATGGCTGATCATCCGAAATCAGTACCCCGTTCCTGCTTTCTCCCCATGCACCTTTATCTCGTTAGCCCGAAGAGCTATATCTGACTCTCTTTTGAAAACCTCCTGTGAATCGGCCTCCACTGCCTTCTGTGGCAGAGTATTCCACAGATTCACAATTCATCTCAACTGGGGAGGCCGATGACAGATCAGTTTTTCCTTATCTCAGTAACAATTGAGCTACCCCTTATCCTTAAACTGTGATCCCTGTTCTGGACTCCCCCAACATCGTGAACATTTTTCCTGCATCTAACCTGTCCAATCCCTTAAGAATTGTATATGTGTAAGAAGGAACTGCAGATGCTAGTTTAAACCGAAGACAGACACAAAAAGCCGGAGTAACACAGCGCGACAGGCAGTATCTCTGGGGACAAGGAATGGGTGGAGACCCTTCCACAAAATTGTATATGTTCTACAAGATCCCCTCTCATCCTAAATTCCAGTGAATTTAAGCAAACTCTCACACACACTCAGTCTGTATTTCTGTGCCTATTTATTAATAATACAAGAGAGCATTTCTCCCTTCCTGCTGTGTATAACTGGCTCACATAGAAACTGAAAAAAACACTTCAATGATCAGAGACATATTAAAATGACCAACGTGTATGACAGGCATTTATATCATGTTGTTGCTTAAACTGCAAGTTTGATAAAATTCGACACCTAATGGCGTTTAATTCCTCGGATTTCCAGGCTGGAGTTTAGTTTGAGGAGAGTGAAGAACATGTTGCACACTTGCGAGGGAAATGAACAATGTGTCTCCGTTGTTGATGACACCACCACCCAATACAGCATCGCCACTGCTGTGCAGTCAGTGATGTGTCCGCTATGTGGCTACAACTGGGGAGACCGACGACAGAGCACATTAGAGATTACAGAACCGCTGATTCCAGTCATGGGAACAGCAGGGAAACAGGCCCTTCGGCCCGACTCGTCCGTGCAGACCGAGATGCCTATCTACGGTAATCTCATTCACCTGTATTTGTCCCAGATCCGTCCATTTCCATCCGAAACAAACGGCTGTCCAAATGCTGTTTATTTGCTGAGATGGTATCTGTCCCCACCGTCTCAAAAGAAAAGATTGCTCCATCGTTGAAGTCAGAATTCCCTTAAATCTCTCCCCTTTCGATTAAACGTACGTTCTCTAGGTTTAGATTCTCCCAGCCTGGGAAATAGCTGTGACCATCTACTCAACCCTGCTGTAGTTGACATAATTTTACAAGCCTCAGTAAGGTCGTCCCTCTGCATTCATGCTCCAATGAGATCAATCCCACCTGATCAAATCTGTCCTCAAACTAACGCTGTCCATTCCAGATAACATCCTGGTGAATCTGTTCCGCACTGCCTCTGGCAATAGGACATGATTTGTGTAATATGGTGACCAGAACTACACAAAAGGGCCTCGCAGATATTTGAAGTACAACTGAGGAGAGCGCTGCACTTGGAGGAGCAGTTAAGTCTTGTCTTTATTTGGATGTTCACCTGTAGTGCAAGTTTATTCACAATCAGACGCACTTGGGAAGTGAAACCATCGGTGAGTTCAGAAGTGTCAGTACCGATTAACTGCAACCGAGGCAGAAAGGTGAATTATCTGTAGAGCAGAGGGATCTGGGACGTCAGATACATTGTGTGATGAAAGTAGCGTCACAGGTTGATACCGTGGTCAAAAAGACTTTTGTAACATTGGCCGTCTTCGGTCAGAGCATTGTGTATAGATATTCCGAGGTTATTTTGCCATTGTTTAAGACGTTGGTGAGGCCGCATTTGGAGTATTGTGTTCAGTTGTGGGCACCATGATACAGGATAGATGGTGTCAATCTGGAAAGGTGATAGCGGATATTTACGAGGATGTTACCAGGAACAGTGGGCCTGATCTGGAGGGACAGGTTAGCAGGCTGGTACTATATCCCTTTGTGCATATAGGCTAGTACTATATCCCTTGGTGTATATAGGCTAGTACTATATCCTTTGGTGCATATAGGCTAGTACTATATCCCTTGTTGCATATAGGCTAGTACTATATCCCTTGGTGCATATAGGCTAGTACTATATCCCTTGTTGCATATAGGCTAGTACTATATCCCTTGGTGCATATAGGCTAGTACTATATCCCTTGGTGCATATAGGCTAGTACTATATCCCTTGGTGTATATAGGCTAGTACTATATCCCTTGGTGCATATAGGCTAGTACTATATCCCTTGGTGCATATAGGCTAGTACTATATCCCTTGGTGCATATAGGCTAGTACTATATCCCTTGGTGCAGGAGGATGAGGGATGATCTTCTACAGCTGAACAAAATAATGAGAGGAATAGATCTGGGAGATGCACAGAGAAGGGGAATTAAGAACCAGGGGGCGGGGGGGGGGGGGGGGGGTCGTGTCCAATGTCTGGCTGAGTAGACATAACTTTTCAGCACTCCCGAAAACAAAGCCCTAAACTACCAAAAAAAGACGCACTAAAAGAATTCAAGTACTTTAATTTAAAGTTAAAAGTATACAGAACGTACTGATGACCCCCAAGAAAGAAAAGAAGGGAGCACAGCTGCCACAGAAGCAAAGAAATCCACCAAAGGAATCAAGAAAAAAAATCGAAGGTAGGCCTACAGCCCCGACGGAGCAGGGGCCTGGATTTGAGGAGCCCTCAGCAGGCGGAGAGGCATGGCCCTCTGTTGGCCGAGAGGCTGAAGTTTCGGAAACGAGTGACGAGGAGGGAAGTAGCAGTGGAAGTGGAAACAAGGAAGAAGGAATCAAGAAGATTCAGAGATTAAAATTAAAGCGATGCTTGAAGAAATTATTAACAGGCTCAAGAAAATTGAAGGAGATCACAAAGTGATGGAAAATGAAGTGAAAGCATTGAGGATAGATAATAAGGAACTGCATAAGGACAATATGGAAATATATAAGACTTTGGAAAAAAATGGAGGAGAATTTTCAAACAGTGATAAACAGTGGATAATATAGAAATGGAAAATGAAATGTTAAAATCTAGAGTGGAAAAAAATGAAGATAGTATTACTGCTGCAACAATTGGAAGCAAAAAGATCGTGGAGAAGTTGGACGCCTTGGAAAACTACAGCAGGAGAAATAATGTTAAAATTGTTGGCTTGCCAGAGGGAGTTGAGGGGGAAGACCCAATCAATTTTTTTCAAGATGGGATAGTGACTAGTCTTGGAATAGATAAACAAGGACCGATGGAAATAGAAAGAGCACATAGGGCTCTAAGACCGAAACCTTCGACTAATCAAAAGCCAAGATCTGTGTTGATTAAATTCTTAAGATACCAAGATAGAGAATTGGTCCTCAAACCGGTCTGGATGAATATAAGATAGGGAAAACCAATAGAGTATGAAGGTACAAAATTAATTTTTTACCCAGATATTAGTAATGTCTTGTTGAGCAGGAAAAAAGAATTTAATGAGGCAAAAAATATTTTATGGAAGAAAGGTTATAAGTTCATTTTACTGCATCCTGCTACTTTGAAGATCATGATCAACATTGGAGAAAATAAAATTTTCAAAGACTTTGTCAGAGCACAAGATTTTGCTGAAGAATTGCCATCGAGAATTGATTAAGAAGATCCATGAATGAATGATTATTAACAAGATCTGTATACTATAGAGCGGATCAATTGTATTAAGGATAGTTAATCTTTAGAAGTACTTGAAATATCGGGGGGGGTTGGAGAATATGCATGCTCTACCATAATCATGGGCACAACTGTGGTGTGGACCACACCTCGTATAATAGAGGGGGGTAATGTTGTTAATCTATTTATGAACAACATTAGAGGGAGGGTTTACTTTTCTATCTTTCTTTTTTCTTTTCTGTTTTTGTACCTGGACGTTGGAAGGGAGTACACTGAAATACGGCACAACGTAAATATTGGAAGAGGTATCAAGGTAAGGAAGAAGGGGAAAAAAGAAAAAAAGAATGAATGGATAATAAATTAAAATTTCTAAGTTATATGGGTTAAATGGACCGATAAAAAGGAAGAGAATTTTAACACAGATGAAAAAATTGGAAGTGGATATAGCTTTCTTACAAGAAACACATCTAACGGAAAAAGAACATCAAAAGTTAAAGAGAGACTGGGTAGGAAGTATGGTAGCATCTTCTTTTAATTCAAAAGCAAGAGGGGTTGCTATCCTATTTTAAAAAACGCTGCCAATTAAGATACAAAATATTGTAAGTGACCCAGTGGGTAGATTTATAATCGTACATTGTCAAATGTTCTCAGAATTGTGGACTTTAATGAATATATATGTACCAAATACAGATGATGAGAAGTTTGTGCAGGATACTTTTCTAAATCTAGCGGAAGCACATGAAAATATATTGGTAGGGGGAGATTTTAACTTTTGTTTGGATCCAGAAATGGATAGATCATCAAGAACAATGACAAGGACAAGAGCAGCGAAGATAACATTGAACTTAATGGAAAATTTAAATTTAATAGATATTTGGAGGAAAAGCCATCCTAGGGAAAAAGACTACTCCTTCTATTCCAATAGACATGAGACATATTCTAGAATAGATCTATTTTTGATTTCAGCTCAATTAAGGGGAAGAATAATACAAATAGATTACAAGGCTAGATTGCTATCGGATCATTCACCATTATTAATGAAAATTAAGATGTCAGATAAAGAACAGTCAGTATATAGATGGAGACTCAACTCTTTACTATTGAAAAGGCAAGACTTTTGCAATTTTATTCGAGGACAAATTCGATTATTTTTGGAAACAAATTTAAATTCAGTTAATGATAAATTCATTAGATGGGATGCAATGAAGGAAGGAATCTGAAAGATTAGAAAAAGAAATCACCGTATTAGAAAAAGACTTACAGAATGCATCTTCAGATACAAAAAAAATACAACTTGGAAATAAAAAATTTCAGTACAATACTTTACATACTTATAGAACAGAAAAATTAATATTACGAACTAAACAAAGGTATTATGAATTAGGAGAAAGAGCGAATAAGGTATTGGCATGGCAACTGAAAGAAGAACAAATATTAAGAACAATAAATTCAATTAGAACAGATCAAAATACTATTACTTATAAACCTAGAGAAATTAATGAGGTATTTAAGCAATTTTACACTAACCTGTATCATTCTGAATCTGAAAAGGATGAAATTAAGATAAATAATTTCTTATACAATTACCAACAATTTCTAATGAGAAGCAGATGGGACTAAACGCCTCCTTTACTTTGAGAGAAGTGGAGGAAGTACTACATTATTTACCAAGTAATAAATCACCAGGGGAAGATGGCTTCCCGCCAGAGTTCTATAAAAAATTTAAAGATTTGTTGTTACCAGTATTTATGGAAGTGATACAACAAGCGGAAAAACTTCTACATTACTGGAATCCTTTTCAATGGCAATTATAACTGTAATTCAAATAAAAGGGAAAGACCCTTCAAAAGCATCGTCGTATAGACCAATATCACTGTTGAATGCAGATTATAAAATAGTTGCCAAGCTCTTGGCAAAGAGACTGGCAAAATTTTTACATAAGTAGGTTAAAGAGGATCAATCTGGATTTGTCAAAAAAAGGAGAATATCTGATAATGTAGCAAGATTTATAAGTATTTTACATTTAGCACAGAACAGAAAGGAATTAAGCGTAGCAGTTGCTTAAGATGCTGAAAAGGCGTTTGACAGGTTAGAATGGGATTTTTTATTTAAAGTATTAGAGAAGTATGGATTGGGGAATGGTTTCATTAACTGGGTAAAAGGTCTTTATAAACAACCCAAAGCCAAAGTGGTGACAAATCGCCAATCTTCTCAACCATTTAATTTGGAAAGATCTAGCAGACAGGGATGTCCCTTGTCACCAGCACTATTTGTACTGGCTATTGAACCTCTGGCAGAACTAATAAGATCAGATTCAGACATTAAAGGATTTAAAGTTTATCAGGAAGATCACAAAATTACTTTATTTGCAGATGATGTCTTAATTTGTCTTACTAGACCATTGGAATCCTTAAGAAAATTATATTTCAGATTGGAAGAATACGGGAAAGTATCAGGATATAAAATTAATAAAGATAAAACTGAAATAATGTCTCTTTTTGAAGGCAATTATGATCAATGTAAAAAAGAAAGTCAGTTTAAATGGCAAAAAGAAGGCATTAAGTACTTAGGAGTTAAAGTAGATAATAAGTTAAATAATTTGTATAAATTAAATTATAAACCACTAATAAAAAAAATAGATGAGGACCTGAAGAAATGGATGAATATTCCAATTACATTGATAGGGAGAGTGAACTGTATTAAGATGAATACTTTTCCGAGGATACAGTATTTATTTTCAACACTGCCTATACCTTTGCCAAATAAATATTTTCAAGAATTGAACAAAATTGTGAGGAATTTTCTTTGGAAAGGTAAAATGCCAAGAGTCTCTCAGGAAAAATTAACATGGAAATTTGCAATTACCAAATTTAAAAAATTATTATCTGGCAGCATAAATGAGTTTTATTTCATCCTTTTATCAAGAGGGTGGAAAAACAGCATGTGTTAAAATTGAAATGGATAAAATAAAAGAGTTATGTCCAGAAGAATTTATATATAAATGGGAAGCGAAGCTATTAGTTAAGGATAAAGAGTCACCTTTGCTAAAACATTTAATTAATACATTGTTGAAAACAGTTAAAGTTAATGATAAAAGATTTTTTTTAACAGCTAAAACTCCATTAGTAAAAAATAGATTATTGCCGTTTGCTTGGAATAATCAAATACTACAAGTCTGGGAACAGAAGGGTATTAAAAATATAGGAGATTGTTATGAAGGAAATAACTTTTTGACATTTTCTCAATTGAGAAATAAATATCAAATTCCAGGGAATAGTATTTTTTTCTATTATCAATTACAATCTTTTTTAAGGGAAAAGTTAGGTAATTCAATGTCTCTATTTCAGATTAAAGGAATTGAATCCTTGATTCAGGGCAAGGGAATAAAAAAAATTATATCATCAATGTATAAATTATTACAAAAATCTAGTCCAAAGATAGGAATTCAAAAATCAAGACAAAGATGGGAAACAGATCTTAATATTATCATTGATGAACCAAGTTGGGAAAGACTGTGTTTAGATAGTATGAAAAATACTATTAATGTGAGATATAGTTTAGTACAATATAATTTTTTACATCAACTATATTTAATCCCGAAAAAATTAAACAATTTAAAACCAAACTCATCTGAAATTTGTTTTAGATGCAACCAAGACGTGGGTACTTTTTTACACTCCACATGGGCATGTCAGAAGGTAACTCCTTTTTGGAAAGACCTAAAAAAAATTTTGGAACAATTGATGAATAAGATCATACCATTGGATTCAAGGTTGTTTTTATTGGGAGATACAAAAGGAATATTACCAAAGCTAAATTTAGATAAACATCAGGAAAGATTTCTCAAAATAGCAATAGCAGTAGCAAAAAAATGTGTCGCGGTCACTTGGAAAGATCAAAATGAAATAAGATTTGAAAGATGGTATGCAGAAATGCGTAGTTGTATCCCATTAGAAAAAGCAACGTATAATCTGAGAAATGGATATGACTTCTTCTTGAAGGTGTGGAACCCATTCATTTTAAAGCTAGGATTAAGAATTGGAAATATTTAAATTCAGGATTGTTTTGATACCTTTAATAAGAATTTAATAAGAAATCACCCGGAAGTGTCTCCTTCTGGACTCCAGGTTTCTTTCTTTCTCTCTTTCTTTTTCTTTTTCTTTTTCCTTCTTTTTAACTGTGGGGTGGGGGGAAGGGGGGGGGTGTGGGAGGGGAGATAATACAGAACAATACGTGTATAATCGAATTTATAATGTAGTTATTATTGCTTACTATGAAATGTAAAATGTATGAGTTCTGTTAAAACTTAAATAAAATTTAAAAAAAGAACCAGGGGGGCTAGGTTTAAGATGAGGGGGGAAATTTAATCGGAACATGAGGGGTATTTTTCATACAAAGAGAGGGGGTGTGTGGAACGAACTGCCAGAGGAGGTAGTTCAGCCCTGTACTCATAGAGTCATAGAGTGATATGGTGTGGAATCAGGCACTTCGGCCCAACTTGCCCACACCAGCCAACAGGCCCCATCTACACTAGTTCCACCTGTGTGCATTTGGTCCATATCCCACCAAACCTGTCCTATTCATGTACCTAACCTGTCTAACTGTTTCACAAATATTGGGATAGCACCTGCCTCAAATACTTCCTCTGGCAGTTTGTTCCATACATCCACCACCCATTGTGTGAAAAAGTTACTCCTCAGATTCCTATTCAATCATTTCCCCTTCAAATTAAACGTATGTCCTCTGGACCTCGATTCTCCTACTCAGGGCAGGAGAAGCTGACCATCTACCCGATCTATTACTTTCATGATCTAAAACACATCTATGAGATCACCCCTCATCCTCCTGCGCTCCAATAAGACCAAGCACACCCAATTTATTCTGTCTTCGAACTAACGCTGTCCATTCCAGATAACATCCTGGTGAATCTGTACCGCACTGTCTCTGGCAACAGGACATCATATCTATAATATGGTGACCAGAACTACACAAAAAAGGCCTTGCAGATATTTGAAGTACAACTGAGGAGAGCGCTGGAACTTGGAAGAGCAGTTAAATCTTGATTTGTCTGTATTTGGGTGCTCATTTGTAGTGTAATTGTGTTCAGAATCAGAAGCAGATGGGAAGTGAAACCATCAGTGAGTTCAGAGGTGTCCGTACCAATCAGCATGGGGCAAATGTTGTCAAAGGTGTCACTGGTGAAAATATATTTGAGCAGCGTGCGATGGAACTGGGTAGCGGGTTGTTACAGTATGTGAGATGTCCTTGGAATGGATGATACAAAGAACATACCTGTGTGTGACGTTAGTGTGGTCAGTGATGGGTGTGGATAAGCAGTGACATTATCAGTGTGGTCAATGATGGGTCTGGATAAGCAGTGACATTATCAGTGTAGTCAGTGATAGGTCTGGATAAGCAGTGATATTATCTGTAATTAATCTCATCTGTAATGAGCTCTCACAGCATCTTGCTGTTCTATCCACGTTGGCGGGTGCAGATGTTTTTATTTGTTATTTTCATTTTAATAGGCAGTGGTTAAAATGAGTAATAACTTTCTCCGGCATATGAGTGATAGAGTAACACATAATGCGTCTCGCCCAACACTCCTCACCCTCTCTGCCTCTCTCCCTCCCCCTCCGCCCATTCTCTCCCCCCATAATTCTCCCCCTCTCTCTTCCCAATATTCCGACCCTCTGACTTTCCACCTCCTCCCTTCTCTCCACACTCCTCACCACTCTCTCCCCACACCTCTCTGTCCTGCCACACTCCTCTAATCTCTCTCCCCACCCAGCTCCCCCTCTCTCTCCGCACCCCCTCTCTCCCCACTCTCCTCTCACTCTCCATCCCCACACTCCGTCTTTCTCCCCACATACTCACTACTCCTCCCCCTCTGTCTCCCCACACTCCTCCCCTCTCTCACCCCACATTCCTCCCCATTTCCCTCCCCACGCACATCCCCCTCTCTGCCCACACTCCTCCCCCTCTCTCTCCCCACACCCCTCTATCTCTCCCAATACTCCAACGCCCTCCCGTCACTCCTATCCCTCTCTCTACCCTCCTCTGTCCCCATCCCCCCACTCTCTCCCCACTCCTCCACTACTCTCTCTCCACACTCCTCCTGACCCTTTTTCCTCTGTACCCCTCGCTCTCCCTACTCTCCTCCCCATCCTCTCCCCAACTCACCCTCTCCACACAGTCCGCCCTCTCGCTCTCTCTCTGCACTTTCCTCTCTCCCAAACCAACCTCCTCACCCTTTCCCCAACTCCTCCCCTCCATCCCCACATTTGTCCCACTCTCTTTCCATACCATCATTCCTCCCTCTCTCTCACACTCCTCCCTCCCCTGTCCCCTAAAACAAAATATTTCCCCACACTCCTCCCCGTCATTTAACCCACACTCCCCCTCTCTCCCACGACACTCCCCCTCGCTCTCCACATTCATCCTACCTTCTCTCTCTCTTCCTACAGTATTCAATTCCTCTCCCCACACCCCCTCTCTTCCCATCCTCCATTCCCACACCCTCCTCCTTTCTCTCCACCCCTCCCCTTTCTCTCCCCACACACCTTCCTCTCTCCCCACTCACCTCCCTTTCTCTCCACACTCCTTCCCTCTTCCTCTCCACAATCCTCACTCTCTCTTTCTCTATCTCTGGATAAGCAGTGACATTATCATTGTGGTCAGTGATGGGTCTGGATAAGCAGTGACATTATCAGTGTGGTCAGTGATGGGTGTGGATAAGCAGTGGCATTGTCAGTGTGGTCAGTGATGGGTCTGGATAAGCAGTGACATTATCAGTGTGGTCTGTGATGGGTCTGGATAAGAAGTGACATTATCAGTGTGGTCAGTGATGAGTCTGGATAAGCAGTGAATTTATCAGTGTGGTCAGTGATGGGTCTGGATAAGCAGTGACATGATCACATTAAATCTGACCCGGATGTTTTACATTTGATACGATGTAAAATAATGGATCCTTTCTTTTTTTCAATCAGATTTTATTGATTTTTCACAGAGATATATACAAAACAGTACATCATCGACACAAATAAAATAAAATAAGAAAAACATCAAAAATAAATAAATAAATAAATAAAGGTGATGAATAAATAAATAAATAAATGCATATGAATAAGACAGTGTGGTACACCGACCAAATAAAATATTAAAAAGTTGCAATGATTGGTTATCTAGAGATATTTCAATATTCGCACAAACATACCATCTAGTTCTATATAACACAATCTTCCAATATCTAGCTCGGCATTTATCTAGTTGGTGTCATGGCTCAAATAAACGATCCATTCTTCACAGATCCTCTCAAAGAATCCCTTCTTTTTAATACAGATGTTCGACTCTAAAGGGTCAACTCAAGTTCAATATCCATAATTAATCTAAACTTTAATGAGCACTAACTCCATATTGCTGCTGGTAAACACGGCAGCTGAAGATGCATTAACTTGTTATTTTCTTCTTAATTAACACATGTTAGAAATGCTAATTAACTCTCTCCGGCATACATTGGAAAGAATAACACATAATGCTGAAAATTAAAACGCAGCTTCAGATCTGAGAAAGGGGGAGATGAGTAAATGTGCTGTGTACTTCGGCCAGTGGGGAATATTAGTTCCAGCCGGTGAACACTAGCTGTAGCTCTGTTCAATCTGCAGTATATTTTGTTGTGAACTACTTCAGACCAGTTGACAGGTAGATGTGAATTCAAACCCACAGACCAGACAGCAAGGTCGGTCTGAGAGTAAATGACCAACTCATCCGTCTGGGCTGTCCACACAGTGGCACAGAGAAAGCTGCCACACACGCAGACTTCATTTATGTGCTTATTTATCAAGCAATTAAAGAGAGCATATTTCCCATCATGCAGTGCAAACCTGGCACTCGTAGAAACTGAAATAAACACTTCAATGATCAGGGACTGTTATTAAAAATGACCAATGTATATGACAGGCAATTATAATGTTTTCTGCTTAATCTGCATCTTTGAGAAGAGTGGACATCTATTGATGTTTAATTCCCCTGATTTCAAGGCTCGAGTTCAGTGGTAATAAAATATCCAAGGGTCATTTAAAAACCGTTTGTATGTTAGTGCTGTACCTGGCGCAAATATTCAGACAAAGGTTGACGTGTTTCATGGGGAGGGACGGTGCATTTTAGTTCATCTGAACTATTCCCATTTGCCGGCACATGAATCATCTTCCTCTAAACCATTCCCCTCATGTACCTGTCCAAATGTCTTAGTGTTCCCATTATGACGCTACCTATGACACTATCCATCTCTATGAGGTCACTGCACTGCCTGCTGCGCTCCATGGAATAAAGTCCTGGCGAGCCCAACATTTCCCCGTAGCTCCGACCCTTGTTTTCTGGCAACGTGTTAGAAAATATATTTTCTGTACTGTTTATAAATTAGTGGCATATTTCCTAAAGATGCTGACGAAAAATTATATACGTTACTCCAAGTGCGTCCTCACCAACGTCTTGTCTATCTGAACATAACTTTCCAACTTTTACATTTTATTCACTGACTGATGAAGACAGTGGGCCAAATAAACCTCCTCCACCACCCTATCCCCCTGTTACGTCCCTTTTCTTGCAACGATGTACTTTTATTCTGAGATCCCTCTGCTCTACAACACTACCCAGCTAACTACCATTCACGGTGAAGATCATGCCCTGGCTGCTCTTCCCTAATTTAAAATCTCACACATCTGCATGAAACACTATTTGAAATTTCTCAGCCCACTTTCCAATTTGAAAAATGTCCTACTTTAATCCTTGCCAACCAATTTCAATGCCTGTGATACCACCTACTTTAGTGTCAACTGCAAACTTATACATTAGTCCGTTACATTCCCAGGCAACTCATTGACATAGATGACAAACAACAATGAGCGCAGCACCAATCCCTGAGACAGACCAACACTCTTGACCAATGAACGAAACTGTACCATATGCCTCTTTACAACTGTCCGCTGCCGTTATCACATTCAGGGAGATGTGAACCTGGATCGCAAGATACTTTTATACATCACTGATGTTAAGGGTCATGCCATTAATTGTATAGTTTGAACTCACATTTGACCTCCCAAAATGCAACATCTCTCATTTGCTCAGAGTAATCTGCATCTGTGATTTCCCCGACACCGCCCATCTCCCTGCTTGATCTATGCGCCACTGAATACTGAGTCAGCCTCCCTCACATTCCACAACCCCAGAAATATTGGTGTCATCTGCAAACTTACAAAGCAACCCGTGTATATTCACGCCCAAGTCATTTATGTGTATCACAAACAGCAGAGGTCCAAGCACAGATCCATGTGTATCACTACAGGTCACAGAACTCCAGCCTAAATATTGCCCTTTCACCACAACCCTCTGTCTTCTATCATTCAGACAGTTCTGAATTCATGCGACCAAGTCACTGTTAGGAGGTGCCTTCACCTCCTGGATCGGTCTACCAAGGGAGACTTTGTCAAAGGTCCAGATAAGCAGTGATATTATCAGTGTGGTCAGTGATGTGTCTGGATAAGCAGTGACATTATCAGTGTGGTCAGTGATGGGTCTGGATAATCAGTGATATTATCAGTGTGGTCAGTGATGGGTCTGGATAATCAGTGATATTATCAGTGTGGTCAGTGATGGGTCTGGATAATCAGTGATATTATCAGTGTTGTCAGTGATGGTTCTGGATAAGCAGTTACATTATCAGTGCGGTCAGAGGTAGGTCTGGATAAGCAGTAACATTCTCAGTAATTAATCTCATCTGTAATGAGCTCTCACGGCATCTTGTTGTTCTATCCACGTTGGCGGGTACAGACGTATTTATTTGTTATTTTCACTTTAATAGGCAGCGGTGATAATGAGTCGATAACTTTCTGCGGGATACGATTGAAAGAATAATGCATTATGCGTCTCTCGCAACACACCTCACTCTCTCTCTCTCTCTCTCTCCCTCCTATTCTCTGTCCTCTTTCTCTCCCCACTTTTCCGATTCTGCTTTCCCACCTCCTCCCCTCTCTCCACACTCCTCCCCACTCTCTCCCCCACACACCCCTCTGTCTTGCCACACTCCTCCAATCTCTCTCCCCATACACATCCCCCTCTCTCTCCGCACCCCCTCTCTTCCCACTCTCCTCCCACTCTCCATCCCCACACTCCTGCTTTCTCCCCATACACTCACCACTCCTCCCATTCTATCCCCCACACTCCTCCCCCTCTCTCCCCCACCTGCCTCCCCATCTCTCTCCCCACACACATCCCCCTCTCTGCCCACACTCCTATCCCTCACATTCCACACACTCCCCCTATCGCTCCCCATGCTCCACCGCACTCTCTTAAACTGTGGCACCTGGTTCTGTACTTCCCCAATATCAGAAACATTGTTCCTGCATCCCTTAATAATTGTATCTGTTTCTATGAGATCCCCTCTCATCCTTCTAAACTCCAGTGAATACAAGCCCGGTCGCTCCATTCTTTCATCATATGACAGTCCCGCCATCCTGGGAATTAACCTCGTGAACCTGCACTGCATTCCCTCAATAGCAAGAATGTCCTTCCACAAATTGGGAGACCAAAGTTGCACACAATAACTCAGATGTGGTCTCACCAGGGCCCTGTAGAACTGCAGAAGGATCTCTTTGCTCCTGTACTCAAATCCTCTCATTGCGAAGGCTAACATGCCATTAGCTGTCTTCATTGCCTGCCGTACCTGCATGCTTACTTTTAGTGACTGATCTACAAGGATTCCCAGGTCTTGTTGTACTTCCCCTTTTCATAATCTGACACCATTCAGATAATAATCTGCCTTCTTGTTCTTGCCACCAAAGTGGATAACCTCACATTTATCCACATTACACTGCATCTGCCCACTAACCCAACCTATACAAGTCACCCTGCATCCTCATAGCATCTTCTTCACAGTTCACCATGCCACCCAGCTTTGTGTCATCTGCAAATCTGCTGATGTTACTTTTTATTCCTTCATCAAAATCATCTATATATGGATTGTAAATGGCTGCGGTCCCAGAACCCAGCCTTGCAGCACCCCACTAGTCACTGCCTGCCATTATGAAAGGGACCAATTAATTCATACTCTTTGTTTCCTGTCTGCCAACCATTTTTTATCCATGTCAATACCCTGCCCCCAATACTATGTACTCTAATTTTGCCCACTCATCTCCTGATTGCCCACTAACCAGTGTCCTCATGTACCTGTCCAAATGTCTTAGTGTTATTATTATGACGCTCCCTATGATACTGTGCACCTCCATGAGATCACTGCTCTCTCTACTGAGCTCCATGGAATAAAGTGCTGGCGTGTCCAGCCTTTCCCTCTAGTTCTGAACATTGTCTCCGGGCAACTTGTTCGATAATATATTCGGCACTCTTTACAAATTAGTGGCATGTTTCCCAAACACGGTGGCTAAAAATATGCACATTACTCCAAGTGCGTCCTCACTAACGTCTTGGACTGTGGGTGATTGAATTAACATTTTGTTCAAGATGGCCGCACCGTTGTGTTTGGCTGCCTGCCACTGTATGTTTCTTTTTTTTTCCTAGTCAGATGTGCAGCACTTTGGTCAACGTGGGTTGTTTTTAAATGTGCTATACAAATAAAATTGACTTGACTTGACTTGTCCAACTGAACGGTAGCGCAGCACGCTAGCGCAGCGGTAGAGTTGCTGCTTTACAGCGAATGCAGCGCCGGAGACTCAGGTTCGATCCTGACTACGGGTGCTGCACTGTAAGGAGTTTGTACGTTCTCCCCGTGAACTGCGTGGGTTTTCTCCGAGATCTTCGGTTTCCTCCCACACTCCAAAGACGTGGGTGTAGGATAATGTTAATGTACTGTGATCACTGGGCGGCACGGACTTGGAGGGCCGAAAAGGCCTGTTTCCGGCTGTATATATATGATGATGATATGATGATGAACATAACTTTCCAACTTTTAAATTTTATTCGCTGGCTGATGAAGACAGTTCGCCAAAAAACCTTCTCCACCGCCCTATCCTCCTGTTACGTCCCTTTTCTTGCAACTATGTACTTTTGTTCTGAGATCCCTCTGCTCTTCAACACTCCCCAGCGAACTACCATTCACTGTGAAGATCATGCCCTGGTCTGACTTCCCAAAATTAAAACCTCACACTTACCTGCAAGAACCACCATTTGCTATTTCTCAGCTCACTTTCCAATTTGAAAAAGTTCCTGCTTTAATTCTTGCTCACCATTTTCACTGACTGTGATGCCACAGGGGGGAGATAAAAAGGCGAAAGAGAGAGGGGGTGAGAGAGAGAGGGTGAGGAGAAAGATTGAGAGAGGGTGAGAGAGAGGGGAGAGAGAAAGAGAGAGAAAGGGTGGAGAGGGAGAGTGATAGGGTAGAAAGAGGGGGAGAGGGGGTATCAAATATTAGTTGTTTAATTTATTATTTTTAATGTTCTTCTTATACAGTGGAGGGGGGAGAGAAAGAGGAGAGAGAGAAGAGAGGAGAGGGAGAGGAGAGATAGGAGGGGGGAGGGGGAGAGAGGGGATAACAAATATTAGCTTAATATATTGTAAATTTTATTATAAAGTGGAGGGGGGCAGGGTATCAAATATTAATATAGTTTAATTTAGTTTAGTATATTTAGTCAAAAGGGATGAGAGGGAGATGGGGTGAGTGTGTGAGAGAGAGAAGGGGAGAGAGAGAGGGTGTGGAATGTTTGGTATATTAGTTTAGTTTCTGCGCTATATCTCTAAATTAATAAATCTGTGAACGGGCGATCGCTGGTCGGAACGGACTCGGTGGGCTGAATGGCCTGTTTCCGTACTGCATCTGAAATAAAAAGGGAAAAGGTGAAACAGGTAGAGGAGGGCGAGTTTTCGGCCTGTTTCAAGATGGCCGACTTTTGCCTCCTGTTCCCACCAGAGGACAACAGAAAGGTCGTTTACTCCCGTAACCACGAAATATCACCATCCCCCCACCTCACCCCTTATCCAGAGTCCAGTCCCCATGATGGTCAACATCTACACTGAATAGGTGGTGGTCAGGACAGGGGGAGGGGGGAGAGTGAGAGAGGGGAATAAGAGGGGGAGAGAGTTGAGGGGAGAGGGACGAGGAAGAGAGAGGGTGTGAGAGCGAGAGGGGAGAGATGGGAGGGAGACAGGGCACCGAAAGAGAGGTGGAAGAGAGAGGGCAGTAAGAGGGGGAGAGAGAGTGGAGGCGGAGTGAGAGAGGGCAGAGAGAGAGGGCAGAGAGAGGGAGAAATGGGAGAGAGTAGGAGAGAGAGAGAGGGGGAGAGGGGGGATCAAATATTTGTTAGGTTTAATTTATTATTGTAAGTGTATTATAAAGTGCAGGGGGAGAATGAGGGGGTGGAAACTGAAATAAACACTTCAATGATCAGGGACTGCCATTAAAAATGATCAATACATATGACACGCAATGATGTTATTTTTCTGCTTAATCTGCATCTTTGAGCAACGTGGCCACTTGTTGATGTTTAATTCCTTTGACTTCAAGGCTTCAAGGCTAGAGTTTAGTGGGAACTAAATATCCAAACAGAAGTCAGGCGGGTTAAAAGCAGTTTATTTGTTAGTGCTGCACCTGCCACAAATGTCAGGCACATGTTGTGGTGTTTCATGGGGAGGGAGAGCGTAT
>NW_027602235.1:0-43815 GCF_053455715.1 Rhinoraja longicauda | reverse complement strand
GAGATGCAACACCTGTCCCTTTACCTCCCCCCTCAACTCCATCAAAGGACCCAAACAGTCTTTCCAGGTGAGACAGAGGTTCACCTGCACCTCCTCCAACCTCATCTATTGCATCCGCTGCTCTAGATGTCAACTTATTTATATCGGCGAAACCAAGCGCAGGCTCGGCGATCGCTTCGCTGAACACCTGCGCTCGGTCCGCATTAACGCAACTGATCTCCCGGTGGCCCAGCACTTTAACTCCCCCTCCCATTCCCAGTCTGACCTCTCTGTCATGGGCCTCCTCCAGTGCCATAGTGAGGCCCGCCGGAAATTGGAGGAGCAGCACCTCATATTTCGCCTGGGCAGTTTGCAGCCCGGTGGTATGAACGTCGACTTCTCCAACTTCAGATAGCTCCTCTGTCCCTCCCTTCCCCTCCTCCTTCCCAGATCTCCCTCTATCTTCCTGTCTCCACCTATATCCTTCCTTTGTCCCACCCCCGACATCAGTCTGAAGAAGGGTCTTGACCCGAAACGTCACCCATTCCTTCTCTCCCGAGATGCTGCCTGACCTGCTGAGTTACTCCAGCATTTTGTGAATGAATCGATTTGTACCTGCAGCATCTGCAGTTATTTCCTTATAGTACTGGTGTATGGCTTGGTTGTACTCGTTTATAGTATGATCTGATTTAAATGGTAAGCACACAAGCAAAAGCTTTTCATCGTATCTTGTTACACACAATAATAAACCGATACCAATACATAGAAACATAGAAAATAGGTGCAGGAGGAGGCCATTTGACCCTTCGAGCCTGTACGCACTGCCATTCATTGTGATCATGGCTGATCATCCACAATCAGTAACCCGTGCCTGCCTTCTCCCCATATCCTTTGATGGTGCTGCAAAGTTTCTCCAGAACATAGATAACCAGACTACGAAGGAAGATAGAGGTAGAGACAGATAGCGACAGAAATTCTGTTACTATTAAACATTTCAAGATGTGCTGGAGAAATAATTATGTATTTCCCACCCACTGATCTTGAATGACATCAGGCAGAATCTACTGCCAGCAGTGTCAGCAAATCGAGGTGAGGCTGGTGTGTTTGACATCTGACGTGTGAGACTGAGTGATTTAGTGGCAACTAAACTGTGCAGCACAGCTTTTCATCTCCTTCCCAAAATTATTCAGAGTCTCGATTGGTTTTCTCACGTTTTAATGCTGTGTCAGGAACACACACACACCAGTTTTATTAATATTTAGTACTGACATTTTCATCAAATACACTTTTAATAATTCAGTCTGTTCACCTTCCTACCATTGTGGCTGCATGGGCAAATGCGTCAGGCATCGAATCACTAATTGCAGTGCTGGAGTATGTCATTAATTACTCTTGATTGCAAATATTAACATGGTTATTACTTGCTGCTTGTGATACCAGTGCACTAATATCCATTCCCTTCTCACATCCTCCTTTTCATTAGAAACACATTTGTGCTTTGAATGGCTGTCGGGAATGCTTTGCATGGTGAACAAATAAATGAAACACATGATTGAGCATCAGGTTACAAATCCAGTTACAGTCAGTCACGATGTTCTCCTGTTTGCTGGTGCCGTGTTATCACTGCGAGCCACTACTGAGCATTTATGAATAACTATTTGTACATAAAGAGGAAATATAATAGTCTTAGAAACATAGAAACATAGAAAATAGGTGCAGGAGTAGGACAGTCTGCCCTTCGAGCCAGCATCGCCATTCAACTAAAATCTAAAATGAACATCTAAAATCAGTACCCCGTTCCTGCTTTGCCCCATATCCTTTGATTCCGTTAGCCCTAAGAGCAATATCTAACTTTCTCTTGAAAACATCCAGTGAATTGGCCTCCACTGCCTCCTGTGGCAGAGAATTCCACAGATTCACAACTCTCTGGGTGAAAAAGATTTTCCTCATCTCAGTCCTCAATGGCCTACCCCTTATTCTTAAACTGTGACCCCTGGTTCTGGACTACCCCAACATGGGGAACATTTTTCCTGCATCTAGCCTGTCCAATCCCTTAAGAATTGTATGTGTTTCTATAAGATCCCCTCTCATCCTTCTAAATTCCAGTGAATATAAGCCCAGTCGATCCTTTTTTGCTGTTGCATTAGGCTGCTCTGTATCAATAGACAATAGACAATAGGTGCAGGAGTAGGCCATTCGGCCCTTCGGACCAGCACCGCCATTCAATGTGGTCAATGGCTGATCATTCACAATCAGTACCACGTTCCTGCCCTCTCCCCATCTGTATCTATTGGAACAATGGTTGATTAGTTATTTGTTGCACCTCCATCCACATTAAAATATCAGCACTACCACTTAAATCATTGCAGGTGACACTGGCTGCAGGAACATGCAGGCATGTTGCCAGTGGACAGAATTGACAGGATTCAGGCCAGTCTGAAAAAGGGTCTCAACCCGAAACGTCACCCATTCCTTCTCTCCAGAGATGTTGCCTGTCCCACTGAGTTACTCCAGGATTTTGTGTCTATCTCCAGGCCAGTAATATTGCTTGACCATTCTACAACTGCTGGTGCAATTCTAAATTGTCTTGATCAAACAGAGCAGGGTAAATTAAAGGTCTCGTGTTAACGTGAATGTTAGTTCACATCAACAATAATCAAACACCTGCAAAATTACTCCGGGATGATTGTTTTCTCCCCTGTTTAAAAAAAATAATTTCCTACTTTGGTCAATTTGGTAAAACTAAGAGTTTTCAAAACCTACCACGTTATCACGGCAGCAGGGTATTCAGGAGTTTGTGTTGCATTGTGAGGAGAGAGGTTTAAATTGTGCTTGTCAGCTGTGATTAAAATGTGCCTTCCACTCTTGCCCTGAGTTTGGCTGCTCTGTACAGCAGAGCATCTCTGTAAAGCTGTCCGATTAAACCGTTTAACAGTCGAGATTCATGAACGAGTCGGCATTTTGAGGCAGTCATCATTGATGACTCAGTGATGATTCACCTGTGCTGCCCACGGTAGTAGCCATTACAATTTAGAAAGTGGAGGGATTCTTACAGTTTCAATAGGATGATCTTGGAGGGAAATAATGTGTGCAATAAAATGTATGTTATTATTCCAATTATATTACAGATGCAAAATCTTTCTTTCCCTTCTCACACGTCCCTGAATCTGGTGGTGTGCGTTTCACATTTCTATACCTTCACCTGACAGGAGAGGGGAGAGGGGAGAAGAGGGAGTTGGGTAATTTGTGGGAACTTAGTTTCTTGCCAGTATTTGTAGTAGAAATGAAGAATCCCGGTGACTTGCGTCAACACAGAAGGATTTGCATTTGAAAAATTTGTTAAGGTTATAAAGTCACCCCTGTAAAAAGCATAGCTAAGCAATAAATGTATTAAAGTTGACCATTAGGAATGAATATCCCATAAAAATCTAAAAATCACTTTATGTTTGGGGATAATAAAGCAGCTGTTTATTGCTGGCATAGGAATCCAAAAATACACTTCAGCTTTTGACGATCACATAAACTTTAGTATAAGAAAATAACTGCAGATGCTGGTACATAAACTTTAGCAGGCAGGAAGTGCTTTGTAACCTGTGTTTCAGTACAATGGGAACCAATAATGGTTGTAGTTGCAAGTACGGAACCTGACTGGGTGCAGACAAAGATTGATACATGCCACCTTAGGTATTTTACAGTATGGGTCACGTGTTTGTTTCCCTTGTGGCTTTGAGGTCGAGGTTGTGAGTTTGAGTCTGGTGTTCCAGCGCTGCAGTAGGGGGCCGAGTTTCACCCACGTTTCCCATCCATCCGACTCAACACAACCTCATCGTGCTGACTACACAGCCTGGATTGGGCACAGAATTTCTACTCTCACTCTGGGGGCTTTAGAGGGTGGGAGATCACCTATAGGTAGTGGGTCAGAGGCCTTCAATGCACAGTAAAGGGGAGTGGAACATCCCGACACCGTGTAGGACCCACAACACCACACAGTGAATGGTGTGGAACATCCTACAGTGTAGGACCCACAACACTACACAGTGAATGGTGTGGAACAGCCTGACACCGTGTAGGACCCACAACACTACACAGTGAATGGTGTGGAACAGCCTGACACCGTGTAGGACCCACAACACTACACAGTGAATGGTGTGGAACAGCCTGACACCGTGTAGGACCCACAACACTACACAGTGAATGGTGTGGAACAGCCTGACACCGTGTAGGACCCACAACACCACACAGTGAATGGTGTGGAACATCCTACAGTGTAGGACCCACAACACTACACAGTGAATGGTGTGGAACATCCTACAGTGTAGGACCCACAACACCACACAGTGAATGGTGTGGAACATCCTACAGTGTAGGACCCACAACACCACACAGTGAATGGTGTGGAACATCCTACAGTGTAGGACCCACAACACCACACAGTGAATGGTGTGGAACATCCTACAGTGTAGGACTCACAACACCACACAGTGAATGGTGTGGAACATCCTACAGTGTAGGACCCACAACACCACACAGTGAATGGTGTGGAACATCCTACAGTGTAGGACCCACAACACCACACAGTGAATGGTGTGGAACATCCTACAGTGTAGGACCCACAACACCACACAGTGAATGGTGTGGAACAGCCTGACACCGTGTAGGACCCACAACACTACACAGTGAATGGTGTGGAACATCCTACAGTGTAGGACTCACAACACCACACAGTGAATGGTGTGGAACATCCTACAGTGTAGGACCCACAACACTACACAGTGAATGGTGTGGAACATCCTACAGTGTAGGACCCACAACACCACACAGTGAATGGTGTGGAACATCCTACAGTGTAGGACCCACAACACCACACAGTGAATGGTGTGGAACATCCTACAGTGTAGGACCCACAACACTACACAGTGAATGGTGTGGAACATCCTACAGTGTAGGACCCACAACACCACACAGTGAATGGTGTGGAACATCCTACAGTGTAGGACCCACAACACCACACAGTGAATGGTGTGGAACATCCTACAGTGTAGGACCCACAACACCACACAGTGAATGGTGTGGAACAGCCTGACACCGTGTAGGACCCACAACACTACACAGTGAATGGTGTGGAACATCCTACAGTGTAGGACCCACAACACTACACAGTGAATGGTGTGGAACAGCCTGACACAGTGTAGGACCCACAACACTACACAGTGAATGGTGTGGAACAGCCTGACACAGTGTAGGACCCACAACACTACACAGTGAATGGTGTGGAACATCCTACAGTGTAGGACTCACAACACCACACAGTGAATGGTGTGGAACAGCCTGACACAGTGTAGGACCCACAACACCACACAGTGAATGGTGTGGAACAGCCTGACACAGTGTAGGACCCACAACACCACACAGTGAATGGTGTGGAACATCCTACAGTGTCGGACCCACAACACCACACAGTGAATGGTGTGGAACATCCTACAGTGTAGGACCCACAACACTACACAGTGAATGGTGTGGAACAGCCTGACACAGTGTAGGACCCACACACAGGAGGTCACTGACCTTCCATTCTCAGTAAAGGGGAGTGAGCTATCCTACACAGTGTGGGACCTACACACACAGGTCAGAGGCCTTCCATGTTCAGTAAAGGGTAGTGGAAGAGCCCTACAGTGTGGGACCTACACACAGGAGGTCACAGACCTTCTATTCTCAGTAAAGAGTAGTGTGAGCCACCCGACAGTGTGGGACCTACACGTGGGAGGTCAGGGAGGTCAGGTGAAGAGTTGTGGGAGCAGACAGCAGCTGAAGGACCACATGGAGAAGGAGAAACTGCTGCAAGAGCGTGAATAGCCTCATGTACGGTGAGTTTGATGAACACATCGTCAAATACCATCTCCGCCCAATCCTCCATATTACACACACTCCCAGCAGCAATGGACTTCAACATCCCGAAGATAGACAAAAAAAGCTGGAGTAACTCAGCGGGACAGGCAGCATCTCTGGAGAGAAGAAATGGTGATGTTTCGAGTCGAGACCCTTCTTCAGTGTGAGGAGGGGTCTTGACCCGAAATGTCACCCATTCCTTCTCTCCACAGATGCTGCCTGACCCACTGAGTTACTCCAGCACTTTGTGTCTATCTTCGGATTAAACCAGCATCTGCAATTACGTCTTACACACACGGTACGGCACGGTGGCGCAGCGGTAGAGTTGCTGCTTTACAGCGAATGCAGCGCCGGAGACTCAGGTTCGATCCTGACTACGGGTGCTGCACTGTAAGGAGTTTGTACGTTCTCCCCGTGACCTGCGTGGGTTTTCTCCGAGATCTTCGGTTTCCTCCCACACTCCAAAGACGTACAGGTATGTAGGTTAATTGGCTGGGTAAATGTAAAAATTGTCCCTAGTGTGTGTAGGATAGTGTTAATGTATGGGGATCGCTGGGCGGCACGGACTTGGAGGGCCAAAAAGGCCTGTTTCCGGCTGTATATATATGATATGATATGATATCAACATCCCACTGGCTTTGCAACTAGTGCGTTTCTAATTAAAAAATGCACTGGATTTTTTTATAGCACATTATAAAAATCTGGGAAATAGTTGATATGATGTTAATTCCTCATAGGCACAGTATTTTCAGTCCATATTAGATATCAAAACACGAACGACTACAGTTTCCTGTCAATGGTTTGTATAAAATATTAAATTCATTGTAAAGTTGAGATAGCTATTCAACATTTATGATATATACTAAATATTAGATGTTATATTTACAGGAGTTGAGTCATAGGATACCGATCCACTGTCCAACTCTTATACCCATGGTACTTATCCAGTACACACAAGGAACTGCAGATGTTGGTTTACAAAAAAGGCACAGAGTGCTGGAGTGACTCAGCAGGTCAGGCTGTCTGACTAACTCTTTGTTCTGCCGTTATCTGGTTGGGCCAGTTCAGCTTTTGGTCACTGGTGACTCCTCCCTCCCGAAGCTAATGGTGTCACACACTGACGGTAATGACATTAGACATAAAGGGGAAGGAATTGCACCCTCTCACTCACACTGCCAATTTAGCTGATGCAATATTTTAAGCCAGGAGCTTGGAGTAGAAGCTGTATAGCACACGATATCATGGTGAAGTTTATGCTCTTGGGAGATTGTCTGCAATCTTAGAACATTGTGCTGTGCTGCACATCATAAGATCATGAGATCATAAGTGATAGGAGCAGAATTAGGCCATTCGGCCCATCGTCTACTCTGCCATTCAATCACGGCTGATCTATCTCTCCCTCCTAACACCATTCTCCTGCCTTCTCCCCATAACCCCTGACACCCGCACTAATCAAGAATCTATCTAACTCTGCCTTACATATATCCACTGACTTGGTCTCCACAGCCTTCTGTGGCAATGAATTCCATAGATTCACCACCCTCTGACTAAAGAAATTCCTCCACATCTCCTTCCTAAAATAACGTCCTTTAATTCTGAGGTTGTGCCCTCTGGTCCTAGACTCTCCCACTAGTGCAAACATTCTCTCCACATCCACTCTATCCAGGCCGCTTACTGTTCTGTATGTTTCAATGAGGTCCCCTCATTGTGCCAACACTAATCTGCCTGCACATGATCCATACCCCTCCATTCCCTGCATATCCATGTGCCTATACTAAAGTCTCTTCAATGCCACTACTGTAACAGTTCTGGCCTGGATTTAATAGTCACGTAATCCTTTCCAAGGTATCTGAAAAATCTCCATCACTGCAAGATACAATGCCCTGGAGTGGGAGTACACCAGATATTACTCCTGTTAACACCACTCTCATCATTACTCCTGTTAACACTACTCTCATCAGGCAGGGGTCTGGAAATTGGATTAGAGCATCATTTCTTCTGACCCTGTAAGTCTCCTGAGCTGATAATGAATTATGGGCCCAGTGCAACAGTGTGGTTTCTGCAGGTTGGCAAATCGAAGCACATTGTTGCACCGATGTACACAGAGTAGCTAATGGGTGACTCCAGCCCAGCGACAATGCTGATGTGATCAGGACAGAGACTGGGACTGTAGTGCGGGACGAGTCCTGTCCCACCCACTACCCCTGCACCACCACCACAAGACTGGCTTACACCTGGGTTAGTGAGAATGGAGCTGCATCAGGGAACTGCAGATGCTGGTTTAAGCAGAGGATAGACACAAAATGCTGGAGTAGCAGCTGTGGCATAGCCCGCTGGCCTGAAGAATTGTGCGTCACACACTGAGAATTCTGTTAGGATGCAGGTCGCCTGTTTATTCCTCCCATGTACCCCTGTGGGAAGGAACTGCAGATGCTGATTTACACTGAAGATAGACACAAGATGCTGGAGTAACAGCGGGAAGAACGGTCTCAACCCGACACATCACACAGTTCTTCTATCCTGGGATGCTGTCTGTCCCGCTGAGTTACTCCAGCATTTTGTGCCGATCTTCCCATGTACCTGTTGCTCTGACAAAGTTTGGAAGGTTTACAATCTAATTAATGAATAGATTTATCATTTACCTTGGGTAACTTGGTTTCCTTTGCAACTAATATGATTCTTTCAATTAAGCATAACAATGACTTTGTTAGCACATCCCTCAATGTGACAGTGGCCGACATAATTTCATTGGTACCAACGTACCGCTACAATTAAAGGTACGAAGCCTGATTAATTACTGTTTTGATATATTGTGTGCACTTGAACTATTTACTGCTTGACATATGTAATTTTTAATTCTGTCTAATATTCTCATTGCTGAAAAACATGCTGGGTTGCAAATCCTGTACCTCCAATAAAATATGATTTAATTATGGGAACAATATGACACGTTGTACAATATACTGAGAAACAAATTTGTCGGAAAATATCTCTCTTCAGGTAGGTAAAGCAGTATCTGGTTGAATAATATGTGGTGATGATGGATGATCCCCAGGTTAGAAATAAAAGCAGCATCTGTTATGAACCAGAGATTCACACCTGCATAAATACTCCTCAAAAATCACACTGATTAATATTTTGAAATGTTGTCACATTTTATGGGCTAATGTTTTAACTCCAGTAACTACTTTTAATCTCGTGGATAACATCTGTTCTAAATAAGATATAAATGATTTCAAATTTTGGTTCTTAAACTTCAGCAGAAATCCTTGGCTTCTCTTTAGGTTCTTCATTAATGTTCTTTATACCCCGTGTTACGCCATTTTGGATAATGGCGCTTTGCCAAAAATGTGGGATAAGGAATAAAAATGTATTTTGACAAAACTTATGTGAAGAAACAAGCACAATTTAATCAACTCCTGTTTCTTGATGCTTGTGCACATGACATGACTTGTGTTATGAAACAAGGCAGAAGGTTTTCACACACAACTATGTTGGAAGTAAGTTGCTCCCATATGCTTCTGGGAAGATACTCTTTGACTATACTGATACTAGAGGCCATTTTCCACTTTAGATGTGGCAATTCACTATCAAACATTGAACAGTTAGCAACTTCTCAATGGATAGGAAAGTATTTAGAGGGATATGGACCAAAGGTGGGAACATGGGATCATAGAATCATCATATCATATCATATCATATATATACAGCTGGAAACAGGCCTTTTCGGCCCTCCAAGTCCGTGCCGCCCAGCGATCCCCGTACATTAACACTATCCTACACCCACTAGGGACAATTTTTACATTTACCCAGCCAATTAACCTACATACCTGTACGTCTTTGGAGTGTGGGAGGAAACCGAAGATCTCGGAGAAAACCCACGCAGGTCACGGGGAGAACGTACAAACTCCTTACAGTGCAGCACCCGTAGTCAGGATCGAACCTGAGTCTCCGGCGCTGCATTCGCTGTAAAGCAGCAACTCTACCGCTGCGCCACCGTGCCGCCCATAGAGTCCTCCAGCGTGTAAACAGGCCCTTCGGCCCAACTTGCCCACGCCGACCAACATGCCCCAGCTACATTATGCCCACTTGCCTGCATTTGGCCCATATCCTATCCATGTACCTGTCTAAATGCTTCTGACCAGCTTAGGTGGAATCTGTGGTATTAGAATGCAGTCATAGATGAGACTAAATGAGAAAGCATGATACCAAAATATATGACAAATATATCATAGTTTATGTCCCTTAGCAATCGTTACACTAAATGCTGCGCTGTTTTATGGTCACTCTGTATACTTTCTATAGTGTTAGGTGAGATAACACTGGTTATCCCAGCTAACCAGTGTTGTGCTCTGCTGTGATCTGGGAGGTCCCTCAAGTCATTCTAGATATTCCTGTGCTTGTTTATTCGGGCAGAGCTGCCAGCTGTGAAATGATGGAGGCTGTGCCTTTGGGAAGTGTTCATTGTTCTTCCCATCTGAGAAATAAAGAGCCCGGGCCATTTGCAGAAATCGCAGCAAATATACTTCGTGTTGCTGGAGGAAATTCACATTTATTACTCAGTATGCAGATGTTTATTGAACCAATTTAGCAGCTCGCATTTGCTACTTAGAGCTTCTCAAAAGCTGCATATTTAGCACTCTGGAGAGCAAATTAAATTATAATGGGGCTCTTAGTTTGTTGCACAATGGAAAGATAATATTTCAATGTTGTGATTACTCCCAATACATTGTTCAGCATTTCACACTAGCTGTACTTGGACTAAGGTGTGTGGAAAATAATCTGCATTCATCTAGGGGTAGACCTCAACAATGTTACAGAGTGTCACACTTTACTGGGACACTATGGCAATGCATTAGCATGGCAAAGGACAGCCCACCTCGATCTTTAGCCTACTTGCACCTCTGGAACTTCATAGGTATCACAAAATGCTGGAGTAACTCAGCAGGTCAGGCAGCATCTTGGAGAGAGGGAATGGGTGACGTTTCACAGAGTGCTGGAGTAACTCAGCAGGTCAGGCAGCATCTGGGAGAGAGGGAATGGGTGACGTTTCACAGAGTGCTGGAGTAACTCAGCAGGTCAGGCAGCATCCAGGAGAGAGGGAATGGGTGACGTTTCGGGTCGAGACCCTTCTTCAGACTCTGGAACTCTGGAACTTCATATATTCCTGCCCATTCCTCAACCTGCCTGCATCTATTGCTGTCCATACATTAACTCTTCATACATTGCTGTCCATACATTAACCCTTCAGTCTGAAGAAGGGTCTCGACCCGAAACGTCACCCATTCCTTCTCTCCCGAGATGCTGCCTGACCTGCTGAGTTACTCCAGCATTTTGTGAATAAATCGATTTGTACCAGCATCTGCAGTTATTTTCTTATAACCCTTCATCTATTGCTGTCCATACCTTAACACTTCATCTATTGCTGTCCATACCTTAACCCTTCATACATTGTTGCCTATACCTTAATGTGTTGGAGGGTCTCATAGAAACATAGACATAGAAACATAGAAAATAGGTGCAGGAGTAGGCCATTCGGCCCTTCGAGCCTGCACCGCCATTCAATATGATCATGGCTGATCATCCAGCTCAGTAACCTGTACCTGCCTTCTCTCCATACCCTCTGATCCCTTTAGCAAAAAGGGCCACATCTAACTAACTCCCTCTTAAATATAGCCAATGAACTGGCCTCAACTACCTTCTGTGGCAGAGAATTCCACAGACTCACCACTCTCTGTGTGAAGAAATGTTTTCTCATCTTGGTCCTAAAAGACTTCCCCCTTATCCTTAAGCTGTGACCCCTGGTTCTGGGTCCTGGGTCTCGACCCGAAACGTCTCCCATCCCTTCTATCCAGAGATGCTGCCTGTCCCGCTGAGTTACTCCAGCATTTTGTGCTAATAACTTAACCTACCTTCATGCATTGCTGCCCATAACCCAACCTGCCTTCTCTGCAATCCTCACCCATGGCTTTCTTTGGCACACTTCTCTAACTCCGATTACATCCGACAAGCCACATGATATCTGAGAGTTTGGAACTGGCTGCACTATTACTAATTACAAGGAATTTGTTTAACAAAAGATTTTCTATCCTAGCTTTAAAAGTAACTTCCTATTTGTGTATGCACAATTATGTTCTCCCACAAGACATGGTGGTTTATACTGAGTTGTTTACAGATCTTGTCAGAAATACTTTAAATCAAAATATCATGGGTGTGGTACTTTGCCCATTGAAAGCGATGTATTCAGTTTAATGTATAATAAAAGAACAAACCATTTTAAATGTGTGGTGACTGGCGTGGTTTTAGATGAGCCGAACAAATGCTGGAGGCAGGTCATAACGGCCACCGCGGTTGCAGTAGTAACTGTGTTCTTAAGAGGCAATGGTGTTCAATTACTGCCGCGAGGTTATATGGAAACAAGTTTTTTGTGGAAATCCAAAACAGTTTGTTTTTCTGCTTGTCAATGGCCGAACTCTTAGGGGGCTCTCTAGTTTCCAATCAAAATCAACAAGTATAATGCAAATAATGTTCCATATTTTATCACTCGTGTTAGATGCAATTTGTGTTACAACAGAACTTACTGGTCTACCGATATATTTCCGATGTAATTGTTTTTGTGCACAACCCGCAGGCATTGCCACTTTCATTTCACTGCACATCGAGTATGTGTATGTGACAAATAAATTTCACTTGACTTGACTTGACTTGATATTTTGGGTTTAGAGAGATATGGGCATAGATGGATCAAATCATACCTCTCCAACAGGCACCAGTTCATCTCCATTGAACAAACTGCAAATCCCCCACCGCTCCCCTCCCCCAAGGTGTCCCCCAAGGTTCAGTTCTCGGCCCCCTCCTCTTCATCCTGTACCTGTTCCCCCTTAGGTCAATTAATCCGCCGTCATGGTCTCCAATTCCACTGCTTCGCCGATGATATCCAGCTCCTCATCTCCACCAAGTCAATCTCCACCACCACACACTCTATCCTGACAAACTGCATCACTGAAATAAAATCTTGGCTTCAAATCAATTTCCTCAAACTAAACTGTGACAAATCCGAAATCGTCATCATTGGACCAAAAACGCCCACCAAATCCACCCACAACTTCACCCTCAACATCGACGGATTCTCAGTATCCACCTCCCCTCACATCCGGAATCTTGGCATCATCTTTGATCAAACCCTCTCCATCGACAAACACACTAAACACATCACCAAGACAGCCTTCTTCCACCTCAAAAACATCGCCCGTCTCCGTCCATTCCTCTCCTCCACAGCTGCAGAAACCCTCATCCACGCCTTCATCACCTCCCGTCTGGACCACTGTAACAGCCTCCTCTATGATTCACCCTAAAAAATCATCAATAAACTCCAATATATCCAGACCTCCGCTGCCCGTCTACTCACCCACTCCCTGACCCGTGACCAAATCATCCCCGTCCTTTACAAGCTCCACTGGCTCCCCATCCCCCAGAGAATCCAGTACAAAATCCTCCTCATGACCTACAAAGCCCTCCATAACTTGGCCCCATCCTACCTGACTGACCTCCTCCACAGACACACTCCTGCCTGCACCCTCCGCTCTGCTGCTGCCAATCTCCTGTCCCCCCCCCATCCGGACCAAACTCAGATCCTGGGGGGGACAGGGCTTTCTCCATCGCTGCTCCCACACTCTGGAACTCACTACCCCAAACCGTCAGAGACTCCTCCTCACTCACCACATTCAAAACATCACTGAAGTCTCACCTGTTCAACACTGCCTTCAATCATTGACCGTCGCTCCACCTTATTCTTCCTTTTCTGTTCGTTTATTTATTTATCTTTATGTTATATCTAATATGTAAAGCGTCTTTGGGTTTCTAGAAAAGCGCTATATAAATGTAATGCATCATTATTATTATTATTATTATTATTATGTTGGTTGGCAAGGACATTGGACTGAGGGGCCTGTTTCCATGCTGTATGACTATAATAATAATAATAATACATTTTATTTATATAGCGCTTTTCATATACTCAAAGACGCTTTACAGAGATTTTGAGAACATAGGGAAATTAATAAATAGATAAATAAGTAAATAAATAAATGAACAGAGAAAGGAGACAGTAGGTGAGGTGACCTTCAGTGGTTGAAGGCAGTACTGAACAGGTGAGACTTCAGCGATGTTTTGAATGTGGTGAGTGTGGGGGAGTCTCTAACGGTTTGGGGTAGTGAGTTCCATAGGGTGGGAGCAGCGATGGAGAAAGCCCTGTCCCCCCAGGATCTGAGTTTAGTCCGGATGTGGGGGGATAGGAGATTGGCAGCGGCAGAGCGGAGGGTGCAGGTGGGAGTGTGCCTGTGGAGGAGATCGGTCAGGTAGGATGGGGCCAGGTTATGGAGGGCTTTGTAGGTTATGAGGAGGATTTTGTACTGGATTCTCTGGGGGATGGGGAGCCAGTGGAGTTTATAAAGGACGGGGGTGATATGGTCACGGATCGAGGTGTGTGTGAGTAGACGGGCATGTCTACTATGTCTCTATTGCAGCTGCCTTGACTGCTGTTCTCCTTGCCTAGCTGTCCTGGTCTTTTGCTGTCTCCTCTGTTGACCAAATGCCCTTATTTTATATTCTAAATAAGTTTTAATATTTTAACTTTTAATACGGCAATTTTGCCGTTTCAAGCGGTGACCAGAATGCTGGACACACAGTGTTGCCTCTGGGTAGTAGGCTGGCTTCAGCAAGATCTGACTGGTGATGTACCTCATTATACAAATGGTTGTTTCAAAACAATTCATCTAAATGATCTTAGCAAACTGCCAGGAAAAGAAACCTTGCTGATCAAATTCACCATTCTTCTGGTTAAATGTTCCTTTACCAACTTCAGTGTTTTCAACTGTTACAAAATGCACCTCTTTCATTAGAACCTACAAAATATGCCGGGTAAGGAGTGGTGGTTTGGCTGATAAGCCAGTTGAAGCAATGCTCTCAGACCAGTCCCACTATCCAGCAGTAAGATCATAACCATTCAAACCTTATCACCAACACATCTAAGTGCTTTTTAAAGGTGATAGAGGTCTGTCTCCCACTGTGATTTCTGGGTCATGTTTTCCCTCATGTCTCCTCTAATCCATCTGTCCATAACTTTACATCTACAGCTCGAGGTTTTGGCCCAACTGCTGAGGGGAATTGGAGCTTCGTAATTGCTCTGTTTCGCCCCTCATAACCTTGCACTCTTCAATCAAATCTTCCCGCAGGCTTCTCTGTTCCAAAGAAAATAAGTCCAACCTATCTAAACTTTCCTCATTGCTAAAGTAGAAACGGGAACATCCACATAAGCCTCCTCTGCACCCTCTGACTCATGTAATCGCATCTTATCTGTGGTGTGCTGGCTACATTTGCTGGGTGCAAACCACAGGCTGTCAGTGATCAAACAACGAGCATAATCTGCCTTCTCATATATTCTACACTTTAACTGGTAAAGGAAAGAATCTCATATCTCAAAATGTATGCAGGGCATGCATAGGCCAATAATATATTTTAATGAGTAAACTTTCATCTTGTGCGATGTAGAATTTACTCAAAAAACAAAGAATGACAACCTCATTAGAACAAACTTTCCAGACCCCTTGGCTAGTTTTACAAAGCTGCTGCTGGTTGTTTGTTGTTGTCAGCTCTGACCAACATCAGCTGCAACATCTTATTTCCCATATTTTCTACCATTCATTTGCGTCAAAAACAGTGAGTCGTGCGCAATTGGTAGCTGGCAAAATTGGCAATCAATTCTCCTTACTCTGCTTGTAGTGGCTGCAATCATCTTACCTGTCCAAACTGTAATCAAACTGTTTGTTCCACAATCATTATTACTACTCTGCAAACATTATTACTTGGCAAGAAGACACACAATCAGATTGGTCTTTATAAACTAATAATAGTGTAACTTTATAGTCTATGCTATGAGAAGTTTCTCTTTAATTTGTCACTTAGCCAAAGTCTGCAACATATCAATCAGGTTGCAATACAAAAGCAACCTTGTCAGCCATCTCCATCAATACTCATCATCCACAGATATTTATCCCAGCATATTACTGCTTAGTATTCTGGTCAAACATAACATAGCAGGAAGATCAAATCTCCATTATTAAAATTAATATTCACAAGTAAACACATGAGTTTAGTTTAGTTTAGAGATACAGTACGGAACAGGCCCTTCGGCCCACTGAGTTCGCGCCGACCAGCGATGTCCACACATTAACACTACACAACTAGGGACAATTTATAAATCTACCAAGCTAATTGGCCTATACGTCTTTGGAGTGTGGGAGGAAACCAGAGATCTCGGGGTAAACCTACACAGGTCACGGGGAGAACGTACAAACTCCGCACAGATAGCAGCCGTAGTCAGGATGGAACCTGGGTCCCTGGTACTGTGCAGCAGCAACTCTACCACTGAACCACCATGCCGTCCACATCTATGGTGCAGATTGATCAATATTGTGGGATTTATTAACTATGGTACCTTTCTGCGTTCTGAATGGAACCAGTGTTGTCCATGGCTACATATTCTCAATTGGAAACATCAGAAGATGTAACACATGCAGCATGTTTCATACATTCAGTAACGGTTTGTACAGTGACTTGTACTTGACTGTGATGGCCTTATTTCCTTGTGCATTCCACATCTCCTAATTCTTCTTTAGGTTATTTGTCTTTTCTCAAGAGGAAAGTCTGATTCGGATTGTTTCTTCTCCCTGTGGACAGACATCCATGAAATTGTTGCAAAAACAATTTACACAATTAAATCAGTAAATGTAAAATCTAATATAGGTATGGTAATACTTTGCATATTAATTACATGTATAATTTCACATCCAGTGAAATCAGATTACAATTCAGCGAGCTGAACCTTCAACAGTTGTGCTTGCAACTCATTATCATTTGGACGCGAGGCCCATGTTTTAGAAACTCCTTTAAGGCTGGATAATTAATGTATGACACTTTTCCAAGAAGTTGGGGTGTTGCCTCAAAACGCCATTTACTTTCAACCCTATTTTATTCTTGTTCAAATAACATGGAATTGTATCTTAAATTGTATTGAAATGTCTGAATAGAAAATAAATTACTGTAGAACAATAAAAGTTGAGTCTCATTTGTTCTTAGAATAAGTAAAATGTCAGTTGTATTGTGCACGTTGTGCCATTAGTGCTAACCTAACAGCACTGTGCCCATTCCACATTAAACATGACCCCACATCTAATTCAAAGCTGAACATTTTATTGAACAGCTGATCTCAGCCCATTTTCGTGATCTTACAGTAGTATTTACACCCCTTTTAATACATGTCCTAATATTCCTCATAAATTATTGTAAAAGAGAAGTATGTGTGGATATACGTTGGCATTTGAATTAAAAAGTGTTTATAAAAATGCCAATTGATTATTTAACAGAGGTTTGTAGAACAGGAGAGTGGTTGTAAGGTACAAAGCATGGTCACCCATCTTTACATTAGAGGACAGAGAAGGCAGTAGAGGCCAATTCTCTGAATGCATTCAAGAGGGAGCTAGATAGAGTATGGGGATATGGGGAGAAGGCAGGAACGGGGTACTGATTGAGAATGATCAGCCATGATCACGGTGAATGGCGATGCTGGCTCGAAGGGCCGAATGGCCTCCTCCTGCACCTATTGTCTATTGTCTATTGTAACTCAGCAGGACTTGAGAGGGTGCAAGAGTTTCAGTAGAAGGGTTTGTGACATGGGACTTCAGCACTAGGTTAACACCAGAAAACTGTGTTGTTTCATTGGAACAGAGGGATCATGAGGAGGTTCTGCTTTCTGTAAAAGCTCTATTCCACTCTGCATGTTTCTCCTTCATAGCTATTTTGATGATGAAACTTCCCATGGTTCTGTGGCTTCTCATCTACCCTAGTTGACATAATCCCCTGAGTCCCACCTTTCACCCCAATAACCTCCATGTTTACTGGATCCCCCTCATCATTTGTTGGCACTTTCAACCTTGGGCCCCATATCTGAGGAAGGATGTGCTGGCTCTGGAGAGGGACCAGAGGAGGTTTACAAGAATGATTCCAGGAATGAGTGGGTTAACCCATGATGAGCGTTTGACAGCACTGGGCCTGTACTCGCTGGAGTTTAGAAGATTGAGGTGGGGACCTCATTGAAACTTGCAGAATGATGAAAAGCATGGATAGAGTGGATGTGGAGAGGATGTTTCCACTGGTGGGAGAGTCTAGGACCAGAGGTCACAGCCTCAGAATTAAAGGGCGACATTTAGAAAAGAGGTGAGGAGGAACTTCTTTAGTCAGAGGCTAGTTAATTTGTGGAACTCATTGCCACTGAAGGCTGTGGAGGCCAAGTCAGTGGATATTTCTAAGGCAGAGATAGATAAATTCTTGATGAGAATGGGCGTCAAGAGTTATGGGGAGAAGGCGGGAAAATGGGATTAGGTGGCAGATATCAACCATGACTGAATGGTGGGGTAGACTCGATGGGCCGAATAGCCTAATTCTACTCCTATAACTTGTGAACTTGTGAACCTGATGTTGGTAGCATACCCATCTTCCCCACCCCTCCTCTTTCAGCGTGTTGAAATGACGGTTCCCTTTGCAACTCCGTCATTACTGGAGATGAGGAATTGATTTGCAGAACATCTCAGTGTAATCTGCTTGGTGACACAGCTACCATTTGTCTGTAACACTAATCCCACTCTCTCTCTCTGAACCCTGTCTTTGGTCTCTTACATTGTTCCAACAATGCCTTACATAAGCCGAGGTAACAGCAATCTCTTCAGATCCAACGGTTTCAGATGACTTGCCTTTCCACTTCACACCTACTGTGGTCATTGAGAAGTCATAAACCTGCCATTGTTGATCAGATTCTATCTCTCCATAATTACCTCTTGACCAATTGGGCATTTCAGGCATTTCTTATTTCACGTTTACAGCATCCACTGTGTTTTGTACATTGCAGTTCCTGCACTGCTTTACTTTATCTTTCATCTAATTTCATGCATTTCCTTTTAGTTCAAATCTTCTCTGGACAGATCAGTTGTGTATTCACAAGTTATAAGAATAGAATTACCCTCTGACTAAAGAAGTTCCTCCTCCTTTCTAAAAGAGTGCCCTTTAATTCTGAGGCTGTGACCTCTGGTTCCTAGACTCTCCCACCAGTTGAAACATCCTCTCCACATCCACTCTATCTGTGCCTTGCATCTCTTGGCCAGCCCCACATCATCCATGCCATCCAGCCTCCCTTGTTCCCCACTCCATCTCAGGGAGTCCTCTTCTTATTGTCACTCTTCTGCTTTTCCACAACTTAATAAATCTTTGATCGTTTTTTTAACTTCTAGTTATTTTCCGACCTTGGTTAAGGAATGCTAAGCTTTCTGATCAGGGCTGGTAGACAAACTGCAGGTGTGACAATTCCTTGTGCTTGCACTATTGAACCATCTTGAGTCAACATGTCCCACACTGACCTTTCTGTCCTGGGCCTCCTCCATTGTCAGAGTGGGGTCTGGTGCAAATTGGAGGAACAGCACCTCATATTTCACATGGGCAGTTTACACCCCAGCAGTATGAACATTGGCTGCTCTAACTTCAAGTCAGCCTTGCTTTCCCTCTCTCTCTATCCCTCCCCCTTCCCAGTTGTCCTACTCGTCTGACTGTCTCCAACTACAATTTATCTGTTTGCTTCGTTGTTACCTTCTCCCAGCTAATAATGATCTATTCAGCATTGTCCTTGATCTCCATTCCCATTGTCCTGTTTTCACACCTTACACTCCCTACCTTGTCTATGTATCTCCCTCTCCCATGACATCAATCTGAAGAGGGTCTCGACCCGAAACGTCACCCATTCCTTCTCTCCAGAGATGCTGCCTGTCCCGCTGAGTTACTCCAGCATTTTGTGTCTATCTATAATATTAACCTGACTGTCCCTCAAAGTGTACTCGTTAATAGGTCTTGTCTTAAAATGAGTAAATGCATTTTCATTTCTAATAAAATACAAAGCTAATGTGACAGAGATTAATGAGCAGTAAAACTTCGTTGAATTTTATTTTGTTTGAAATGGAGTTCTGTGAACTGGCATCATTTTGTCAAGTGTTGACCACTGTTTAATACCTGTAAAAGGCACAGAATGAAACTCGGCTACATAATTCATGAGGTAAAGGCAAAATGGGTAATATAGCCCCAATATTAAAATGTGTTTTATAGCTAGCTGCAGGCTCATAAGTCATTTCTCAAATTTGTCTTGCACATTTTATTGAAACAAGATGAGAAATCTTGTGGTAGTTGATGGAAGAAATAATCTTTACTGCCCAGACCATCATATATTGTGTAATAAAATATTCTTGTTGGAGATGGGTTTTTTCCAACTGTATGAAATCTTTAACTAAGTTGTAAAACTTTTATTGTATTTGAAAGCAAAAGCTCATGGGTCATAATCAATAATTAGTAGTTTACAATTCAAGCAATGTTTTATTCACTTTCTGCCCAGGGAAAATAAATCCGTTTTATTAACTTACTCCCCTGCTAGTATTCCCAGGCTGTTGCTTTGAACGAGGTTGACCTTCAAAGCACAGGGTTATATTACCATTCTTGCCAAAATAGAGTTTGTTTTAATATGGCTAGGTGAAAAATAGCTTGGAGGAAAGAGTCTGCTACCCCTTCATATAGTTCAGTCTTCAGTTAGAGTTGGTGGGTTCCCGTTTGGTCTACATCTCACTGATGTGCTCATCTGCACTAAACCCATTTGCCCACATTAGATGAATATCCTTCTGTCTTGGTTATTCAAGTGCCAATCTAAATGGCTCACAAACAGCGCGATTGTATCTGATCCCACCACCTGCCCAGGCAGTTCATTCCAGGCATCGTACTCTCTGTGTAAAAACTGTGTTGTCCTCATAAAGCTCCGTTCTCTCACCTCAAACCTATATCCACTTGTTTTTGAGACTCATAGCATGATAAAAAGATTCTGTCTATCTACCCTATCTGTGCCTCGTGTAATCTTAATCATAACCGCGATAGTGCCCCATCCATTCACCCCGTGACCGGTTAGAGTGCCCCGTTCATTCTCCCCGTGACCGTGGGAGTATCCAGTCCATTCACCCATGACCGTGGGAGTATCCAGTCCATTCACCCCGTGACCACGAGAGTGCCCCATCCATTCACCCCGTGACCGTGGGAGTATCCAGTCCATTCTCCCCGTGACCGTGTGAGTATCCAGTCCATTCACCCATGACCGTGGGAGTATCCAGTCCATTCACCCCGTGACCGTGTGAGTATCCAGTCCATTCACCCATGACCGTGAGAGTATCCAGTCCATTCACCCCGTGACCGTGGGAGTGTCCAGTCCATTCACCCCGTGACCGGTTAGAGTGCCCCGTCCATTCACCCCGTGACCTTGTGAGTATCCAGTCCATTCACCCCGTGACCGTGTGAGTATCTAGTCCATTCACCCCATGACCGTGGGAGTGCCCAGTCCATTCACCGCGTGATCGTGTGAGTATCCAGTCCATTCACCCCGTGATCGTGTGAGTATCCAGTCCATTCACCCCGTGACCGTGGGAGTGTCCAGTCCATTCACCCCGTGACCGGTTAGAGTGCCCCGTCCATTCACCCCGTGACCTTGTGAGTATCCAGTCCATTCACCCCGTGATCGTGTGAGTATCCAGTCCATTCACCCCGTGACCGTGGGAGTGCCCAGTCCATTCACCCCGTGACCGTGGGAGTATCCAGTCCATTCACCCCGTGACCGTGGGAGTATCCAGTCCATTCACCCCGTGACCGTGGGAGTGCCCAGTCCATTCACCTCGTGACCGTGGGAGTGCCCAGTCCATTCACCCCGTGACCGTGGGAGTGCCCAGTCCATTCACCGCGTGATCGTGTGAGTATCCAGTCCATTCACCCCGTGATCGTGTGAGTATCCAGTCCATTCACCCCGTGACCGTGGGAGTGCCCCGTCCATTCACTCCTACACGAGTGTGTTCCAGATTCCAACCACCCTCTGGGTAAAAACGTTCTTTCTCAGGTCCATTCTGAAGCACATAACCCTTACCCTAAACCCAAGCCCTGTACTTGCAGATACCTCTTCTCTGGGCTGATGCCATGGTTTCTACATGTATCATCTGTTTCACTGACTAGGGATTTTCCATGTCAATGGAATACTCTTGAGGTGTTGTCACTGAACAGTAATAAAGCATTGCTGTCAATTTGCAAACAGCTATGGTTGGATAATCAGATACTGTCTGAGAACAGAATCTGCTTCATTTCAGTTTATTTTTTGAAGTCACGAGCAACAACAAATTTCCTCGGATTGATTGTAAAATCCAAGCCAATATGTTATTTGGGAAGAGTAACACATTTTCCAAGGAGATCTATTTGACCTGAATACTTATTTATTAATTGCACAGGTTTCTCATGCATAGAGATTTCTGTTAATTATTTAGTGTGATGTATGATAAGCCATAGAGGTATTGCATTATTCCAGAATTAATGGATTATTCTGCCTTTCCTACATGAGACAAGTATAGTCTCAATGATTAAAGGCAGGAATAGTATGTGCAAATTATCAAGGGAGTATTATTAGAAAATGAGCCATGTGTTATTCTCTCCCTTTTCCCAAAACAAAACCGGATGACAGTCACACCAGGATTTGACAAATTGCCTTTATTGGATTATTCACATGTGGTATCTGGTGCTTAATTCCATAAATCACTGTGTACATTACTGATGCGGCAATTTAGAAATTCAGCAAGATGAGATCTATCAGCACCTGCTGTGGCCATTTGGAAACTACTGGACATTTTCTTTTGTCATTGCATTTAAATTCCAATTAGCGTACACTTCCTTAGTGTGAAGGTGGTGTAGTGAACAGGGTTCACTGTCAAACTGGATTTTAATAGTTGGCATATTTTGGGGTGTAGAACAAGTCTTTTGCTATTTTGTACTTTGTGGTTATTGAGGAGCACCAGGTTTCTCCTGTAAATACAGACATTTAGCCCTGTCTGTATTGTTCCATCAGATGCCATTCAGAATGAGTTTGGCCTTATAAGGGGAGAAGAAGTTGTGCAGAATGTTTCATGGATGAGGAGCCTCATGTAGTGGTAATGTTTGGCAAATGATAGACCAGGTTTTGTTCTGATAATCATTGCAAATTGCCATTGCTATAAGAAAGAGATTTCACATTCAGCACTGAGATATATATTTGTCTGTTTACAACCAATATTGTGCATTTGCACATTGATAATTATGTGCAGATACTGATGCGTGATGTGTCCTTGATTTATGACTCACAAAAGGTGGACCAATCTCACCCATCGTGCATTTCACCTGGTATTTCTCCTCGTAGTGTTTTGTCCTATTCAACATTGTTTATTACTGGGATTCTTCAGAGTTAATTCTATGCCTCCTGCAAAGTGGCTTCTCAATATTCCTGTGGCTCTGTGCAACCATCTGAGAAATCATGCCATTAGTTGTTAACAATGCAGAGAAAATATTAGTCCAAGAATTTTATCCCTGAAAATGCCTTGTTTCTTCCAAAGGTCAGAGATATTATAATGGAAAGCTCTTGGAAAGGGCAAATGGCAATAGATTTCATGAAGTGTGCAAACCTGTGTAATACTCTCCTCTTGTCATTGAGTCATACAGCGCGGAAACAGGCCCAACTCGTCCTTGCCGACCAACATGCCCCATCTACACTAGTCCCACCTGCCACACCGACCAACATGCCCCATCTACACTAGTCCCACCTGCCACACCGACCAACATGCCCCATCTACACTAGTCCCACCTGCCACACCGACCAACATGCCCCATCTACACTAGTCCCACCTGCCACACCGACCAACATGCCCCATCTACACTAGTCCCACCCGCCCACACCGACCAACATGCCCCATCTACACTAGTCCCACCTGCCCACACCGACCAACATGCCCCATCTACACTAGTCCCACCTGCCACACCGACCAACATGCCCCATCTACACTAGTCCCACCTGCCACACCGACCAACATGCCCCATCTACACTAGTCCCACCTGCCCACACCGCTCAACATGCCCCATCTACACTAGTCCCACCCGCCCACACCGACCAACATGCCCCATCTACACTAGTCCCACCTGCCCACACCGACCAACATGCCCCATCTACACTAGTCCCACCTGCCCACACCGCTCAACATGCCCCATCTACACTAGTCCCACCCGCCCACACCGACCAACATGCCCCATCTACACTAGTCCCACCTGCCACACCGACCAACATGCCCCATCTACACTAGTCCCACCTGCCCACACCGCTCAACATGCCCCATCTACACTAGTCCCACCCGCCCACACCGACCAACATG
Source organism: Rhinoraja longicauda (assembly GCF_053455715.1). Classification (NCBI taxonomy): domain Eukaryota; kingdom Metazoa; phylum Chordata; class Chondrichthyes; order Rajiformes; family Arhynchobatidae; genus Rhinoraja; species Rhinoraja longicauda. The sequence goes on along the minus strand of NW_027602235.1, from coordinate 19,609 downwards.
CCCCATCTACACTAGTCCCACCTGCCCACACCGACCAACATGCCCCATCTACACTAGTCCCACCTGCCCACACCGCTCAACATGCCCCATCTACACTAGTCCCACCCGCCCACACCGACCAACATGCCCCATCTACACTAGTCCCACCTGCCCACACCGACCAACAAGCCCCATCTACACTAGTCCCACCTGCCCACACCGACCAACATGCCCCATCTACACTAGTCCCACCTGCCCACACCAACCAACATGCCCCATCTACACTAGTCCCACCGGCCCACACCGACCAACATGCCCCATCTACACTAGTCCCACCTGCCCACACCGACCAACATGCCCCATCTACACTAGTCCCACCCGCCCACACCGACCAACATGCCCCATCTACACTAGTCCCACCCGCCCACACCGACCAACATGCCCCATCTACACTAGTCCCACCCGCCCACACCGACCAACATGCCCCATCTACACTAGTCCCACCTGCCCACACCGACCAACATGCCCCATCTACACTAGTCCCACCCGCCCACACCGACCAACATGCCCCATCTACACTAGTCCCACCTGCCCACACCGACCAACAAGCCCCATCTACACTAGTCCCACCTGCCCACACCGACCAACATGCCCCATCTACACTAGTCCCACCTGCCCACACCAACCAACATGCCCCATCTACACTAGTCCCACCGGCCCACACCGACCAACATGCCCCATCTACACTAGTCCCACCTGCCCACACCGACCAACATGCCCCATCTACACTAGTCCCACCCGCCCACACCGACCAACATGCCCCATCTACACTAGTCCCACCCGCCCACACCGACCAACATGCCCCATCTACACTAGTCCCACCCGCCCACACCGACCAACATGCCCCATCTACACTAGTCCCACCTGCCCACACCGACCAACATGCCCCATCTACACTAGTCCCACCCGCCCACACCGACCAACATGCCCCATCTACACTAGTCCCATTTGCCCGCGTTTTAACCTGTCCTATCCATGCACCTGTCCAAGTGTCTTTTTCCTGCATCAACTACCTCCTGTGGCAGCTTGTTCCAGACGTTGTCTACCCACCACGTGGGATGGGGAAGGCCACATCAGGAGCATGAAGAGACCACTCAGCCGATCTACTCAATAACGTCATTGATTTTTGATTACAATCATAACACAACAATCCCTCCTTTCACCCCTTTGTGTGGCAAGAATCTGTCTCAGAGGATTCACCGTCCACTGCCATTTGAGAGAGAGAGCTTTGAGAGAGAGAGAGCGCTCCATTGAGTATGTGGTGAAGGTAATTACACATTTGTGTGTTGGCAATGGTCATTACTGATCTACTGACGTGCGACTCTCGCTCACCATTTACCAGCCTACACTGTGGCAAGATAACTTTGTCCTGTTTGGGGAATTACAAATGGAACTGAACACGTTCATCATCAGTGGATGTCAAAACGTCTGATGCAAAGATGAGGTTGGTCGGTGACACTGAACTGAAGTTGGCTGTACCCAGGAATGCTGTACTAGGGAACTGCTGTGATGTTCCAAGTCCTTCAACAACCTAACCCATGTTCCTTGGTGCTCAGCTTGACTGTGATCTGCAATGAGATTTCCCAATGACATGACTTTGACTCTGGCTCTTTAATGGCACAGTTAGTCAAGGCCAGGCGTTATGTCCAGGGTACCCACTCCCACTTTATATTGAGGAGGTGGAGAAGCTATTGAAGGGACAGAAAAGCCGGAAATCTCCAGGACCGGACAATATTTCCCCCTCTACCCTCAAGCTCTGTGCCGAACAACTGGCACTAGTCTACACAAACATTTTCAACTAGTCCCTGCACTGTCCCTGCCTGCTTCAAAGTCTCCACTATTGTTCCTGTACCCGAAAAGCCAAGGATTACTGGTCTTAATGACTAGAGGCCTGTCGCACTGAGCTCTGTAGTCCTGAAGACCATTGAAAGACATGTGCTGGCCCAGCTGAAAAATCACAACCCCCCTGCTGGACCCCCTGCAGTTTGCATACAGGGCCAATAGATCGGTGGATGATGCAGTCAACCTAGGCCTGCACTTCATCCTCCAGCACCTAGACCGCCAGGGTACCTATGCAAGGATTTTGTTTGGGGATTTGGGCTCTGCATTCAACATCATTGTGCCAGAGCTACTACACTACAAACTCTCCCAGTTGACTGTGCCTGAACCCCTCTGTCAGTGGATCATCAACTTCCTGACGGACAGGAAGCAGCATGTGAGGCTGGGAAAGCACATCTCGGACCCACAGACCCTCAGCATAGGAGCACCACAAGGCTGTGTACTCTCCCCTCTCCTTTACTCTCTCTACACCAACGACTGCACCTCCACAGACTCCTCTGTCAAGCTCCTCAAGTTTGCCAATGACACTACCCTGATTGGACTGATCCAGGATGGGGAGGAATCTGCCTACAGACAGATATTGACACAGCTGGCATCCTGGTGCCAACGTAACAACCTGGAGCTCAATGCTCTTAAGTCAGTGGAACTAATTGTAGACTTTAGGAGAGCTCCCCCTCCCCTCCCCCCACTCACCATCAACAACACCACAGTCACACATGTGAAGTCATTTAGGTTCCTTCGAACCATCATCTCCTGGGACCTTTAATGGGGGGCCACCATCAACTCCACAGTCAAAAAGGACCAACAGAGGATGTACTTGCAGACAGAAAAACAGCTTATTTTCCACGAGCAGCAGCTGTACTCAACAATCAAAAGTCTGTAGCCTCCTTTAGCTCTGGCATTTTATTTCATTCTTCACATGTTTAAATTATAATGTCTTATTCATAATTGTTTACTATATATCGTGTTGTTACTTGTATTTCAGCTGCATTGAAACAGATTGCCCCGAGATGCAGATATTTCAAAGCCTGTCTTCTGCACTAGAGATGGAATATTGTGGAGAAACAAGAACTGCAGATGCTGGTTAACAGACATATGGGCACAAAGTGCTGGGGTAACTCAGCGGGTCAGGCAGCATCTCTGGAGAACATGGATAGGTGACGATTCGGGTTGGGACCCTTCTTCAGATTGATTGTGAGAGGGGAGAGTTATCCATGTTCTCCAGGGATGCTGCCTGACATGTTGAGTCACTCCAGCACTTTGTATATTAATCAGCATCTGCAGTTCTTTGTTTCTACACAGGGCAACTGCTCGTCCTAATGTTGAAATGCTGTGCTGTCATTTCACAGGCTGCTTTTCACCCTTTGTGTGTCAAGAATCTGTTTCAAAGGGAAGAGTGCTGGAGTTACTCATTAGGTCAGGCAGCATCTGTGGAGAACACGGATAGGTGACGTTTCACAGAGTGCTGGAGTAACTCAGCAGGTCAGGCAGCATCTGTGGAGAACACGGATAGGTGACGTTTCACAGAGTGCTGGAGTAACTCAGCAGGTCAGGCAGCATCTGTGGAGAACATGGATAGGTGACGTTTCACAGAGTGCTGGAGTAACTCATTAGGTCAGGCAGCATCTGTGGAGAACATGGATAGGTGACGTTTCACAGAGTGCTGGAGTAACTCATTAGGTCAGGCAGCATCTGTGGAGAACAAGGATAGGTGACATTTTGGGAGAAGATCCTTCTTCAGACTGGAGAAGTCTGAAGAAAGGTCCTGACCTGAAATGCCACCTGTCCCTGCTGCTTGACCTGCTGAGTTACGCCAGCACTCTGTCCGTCATCTTGTGAAGACTTTGACTGTTGTACCAATGGAGGAGACTCCTTTAGTGAGAGAGATGTGTTTATGTGCCAATCTGCGGGTGCCATTCTCACTGTGACTGATCGGTGATTTTTTATTTCAAATTTATTTAGTTCTTCTTCTTGCGTTTGAGGCAGCAGAAGTCATGTAACGCCCTCCAGGCGCTGTAGCCAGTGCAATGTGCTGTTGTCCAGGGGCCGTGAGGTCTACCCCCTCCACCAGGGGGACGGGGGACAGTGCAGTCGAACATGACGCCCATGTTGTCCACCTCCCCCTGTCAACTGACCTCAGTCAGGCGAACGACAACATACAGACACAGCAGAAGCAAAATCTATTTAGTTATGTGAATGTAAATGCCCGAGTGTTGTTGAACATAGTCTCTTGATCATTTACCCAGGAGCTCTGGACCCACACAATAACTAAATCGCAACTACATCCCAGTGAAATAAGCTGAAACTAAATGCCCGATGAAATGTGTTGGATGTGCTGAGTGCATGAAAGAGGTGGCACAACTAGTTTTGTTTTTGAACAGTAAGGTGATTTTCTCAAAGTATTGCAGCATATAAGTTCTATTGCAGGCTTCTTTCTTGGTCCCAAGGGATTGCCTTTGAAATAAGAGGATAAGGCAGGCACTACTGTATCGGGTAATGTGGCAGCTGAATGCACGCAGTCACACTGTCAGCCTGCTTCCTTTCACTGTTTGTTATCACCTTCTCCAGAGCCAGCAATGCACCATTGTGGGCTCCACCTTTCCTTGATCATCTTTACTGGCTTCGATTTGTTCATTTCATACCATTCATTCCTTTGTTATTTGTACCCTTTCATACCTCTATTTTCCCTCTCCCCTGACTCTTAATCTGAAGAAGGGTCTCAACCCGAAATGTCACCTATCCATGCTCTCCAGAGATGCTGCCTGACCCGCTGAGTTACTCCAGCACTCTGTGAAATGTCACCTATCCATGTTCTCCAGAGATGCTGCCTGACCCGCTGAGTTACTCCAGCACTTTGTGTCCATCCATAGAAAATGAATGACTGGTAATCTAAAATCAAAATGCTGCACACGCTGGTATAATGAAATAGAACAGAAAATGCTGGAAATACTCAGCTGGTGAAGCGGCATCTATGAAGGGTAAAACAGAGTTACCCATTCAGATTGGTGATAGAACAGAACAATACAGCTGTGAAAAGGACCCTTCGGCCCACAGTGTTTGTGTCGAACATGATGCCAAGTTACATTTCATTACAATCCTCCATTTTCTCAAAAGACTGATCCCTGCTTTTGCGTGAAATACGACTCGTAATGCCCGTCCAAATCAAAGGATGTCGTCCTATTTTAAACTCTTACCCGATACACTGCGCCACTGAGAATGAAGCAGCACTACACTGAAATGTCAAACCCGGATTATCCGCTCAAAACGTGGAATCATTGCCTAAATAGAAATAGCAACTAACAAATTTTCAGGGCAGGTTTATGTGGATGAACGGTCTCAGGCTGATTAATAATGCATTCACTTCATGATGAAGTAAATCTATTTGAGGAATTGTACCTGCACATTTTTGTTAACCCAATGTTCTATGAAAAGCCAATTAATAAATCTCACAAATGCTGTATCTGATGAAACATAACACACATTCTCACACTCTTTCCACAGTGATTATGAGTTTACTCAGGTGAGTTTTATAAATAGACCTGCCACTGAAACTATGGCACAGATGCTGCCTAATTAACAGCACTCGTGCTGCACTACTGCCCCCCTCCATTACCTCCCCACCCTCAGCAGCACCATCTGCTTCCCACTGTCTCAGCAGAAATCAGCGTTATCAACAATTCCACCTCTAAACACAAATGGCCCTTACGTTTGAAGAATATTAGTTAACACAAAAGATGGACACAAAATGCTGGAGTAACTCAGCGGGACAGGCAGCATTTCTGGAGAGAAGGAATGGGTGATGTTTCGGGTCGAGACCCTTCTTCAGACTTCTTCAGTCTCAACCCGAAACGTCACCCATTCCTTTTCTCTAGAGATGCTGCTGTCCCGCCAAATTACTCCAGACTTTATGTCTAACTTTGGTATAAACCAACATCTGCAGTTCCTTCCTACACGTTAGTTAACACAAAGTTGGACAGGTGATTCATGCATATGTTTTATTTCGAGGAGTTTCTGTGTAATAGCACTTGTATGGAATCTCCATTCTCAATGAACCATTCATTTCATAGTTGACAACTCTTAGTTGTAAAGTCCATTTATGTTGCTGGCAGCTTTCTGTCTGTGTGGTAAACATTGTCTACTCCTCCTACCACCCGCGTTTCATCTACACTGTTATTGTATACACATTTATGTCTTCAGCAAGGATGAAAGGCTGAATAAAGATGCTGGGATTTTAAGCTTTTATCTTCTTGGTTCCATCAGAGTTGCCCAGAGCAAACGTATGAAAAGTCATAGCTCAGTGAAACATTTCAGATATCTTATTTTTATGTTTGATCCACTGAGTTTGATTCATGTGCCCATTGTGAGCACCGAGAGCCTAATGAAATAAAACTTAATTGCCCAGCCATTTCTTTCATGGTGGCTGAGAAGAGAGGTATTCCCTCACATACAGCAGGACACTGTACAATAACGCTGCTGAATGGAAATCCTGTAGGAAGGAACTGCAGATGCTGGTTTAAACCAAAGATAGACACAAAATGCTGAGTAACTCAGCAGGACAGGCAGCATCTCTGGATAGAAGGAATGGGAAACATCCCCCTTTGCTTCTCTCCAGAGATGCTGCCTGACCCACTGAGTTACTCCAGCACTCTGTGAAACGTCACCTACCCATGTTCTCCACAGATGCTGCCTGACCCGCTGAGTTACTCCAGCACTCTGTGAAACGTCACCTACCCATGTTCTCCACAGATGCTGCCTGACCCGCTGAGTTACTCCAGCACTGTGTATTCTTGTGTAAACCAGCATCTGCAGCTCCTTGTTTCTACTCATTCCATTGTTCTCATGTTGTCCAAAGTTTAGTTTAGAGATACAGCGTGGAAACATGCCCTTCGGCCCACCGGGACTGCTCCGACCAGCGATCCCCACATATTAACTCTATCCTACACACACTAAGGTTTTTACATTTACCAAGCCAATTAACCGACAGACCTGTACGTCTTTGGAGTGTGGGAGGAAACCGAAGATCTCGGAAAAAACCCACGCAGGTCATGGGGAGAACGTGCAAACTCCGTACAGACAGCACCCGTTGACGGGATGGTACCCGGGTCTCCGGCGCTGCATTCACTGTAAGGCAGCAACTACCGCTGCGCCAATGTACGAATATTTCAGGTGCACTTGGTTTCTCTCAAACACTGTAATGTGGTTTGAGCATTCTACCTCAAGGCTTTGTATATTTGTATCTATGCAGATTTTAAATGTTAGTTAGTTTGGACTAATATCCAGATTGAAGGTTTCAGTTTGCCGTGCGTTCCCCAGGGACTGGCGCTCATCTCTGGCATTTGTTCCAAGCAATAAATGCGATGCCAACACTCTCCTTGTGGTGCCAACAGTCTCAGAAATGTTATTAATTATGATTGCACGCACACTTGTTTCCTTCTAATTAGAATCATGCCTGCTTTTTTGTTTGATTAAGTTTCCTTGTTTGATCTGTCAAAGCTCTCAAGATGCACTAATTGCAAAGCAATTTGCAATCTCTCCGTTTCATCACTTGCTTCCCTGCTGAAGATGCTGTCCACTACAGAGCACTGCAGTACTCGATGGCAGATGGTGTGGGCACCTGGTCATACTGCCAACATTCAACTAGGAGCCTCAATCAATCACCAGAGTATTCATGGGGTCACTCCATGCCTGATCCTTCTCCCCCTTTGCATATATCACGGTGAACAGGGTCAGGAATCTGGGCAATTGGCTATTTTGCCTTCATTTTCTCATTTTCCTGTTGAGTACAAAATTACGAGTGCTTTTGAAATCCCCCCCTACCCCCTCCATCCTCTCCCCCCCCCCCCCCCCCCCCGGAAGTCCCCCCAAAACTGTGTTGCCTAGGGCGGGCGAGGCAGCCAATCTCGACCTCATCGGGACTTCCGGTGACTGGAACTCATTAACTGGTGCCCGGGCTGCCCGTGCAAGAAATGCAAGTTTCGCTATAAGATGAATTTACATTTAATATCAGGGACGTAGGGGAGAAGGCAGGAGAATGGGGTTAGGAGGGAGAGATAGATCAGCCATGACTGAATGGCGGATGGGCTGAATGGGCTAATTCTGCTCCTATCACTTATGAACATGATGTTATTTGTTTAATTTAAGTTTCTATCAGTCCGTGGTGCTTTAGAGACACGGGAGGGGGTATAATTAGTGGGTCAGAGTTGTATTGTAGTATCATTATAACGTGACCTTTGTTGGTCCTACTAAACGGATAATACGCAAGAGATGAATGGTGATGGTTTGTTGAGATGAGTGGTGATGGTTTGCTGTTTGCACGATTGGCTGTCAGTGGATTATTGTTGGAGTCAGCACGGAGCTGAAGCAGTGTGGATTTAATGTCTCCCTGCTTCACTGGAACATTTGAACCCCAATGAGGAGAGGTATTGGCGATCCATGACATGGCCAACTATCCACTGGACACGAGAGTGTTGGAGTTCGGAGTCAAGGATCATTAAGATAAGCAAAAGAGGATATGATACCTGCTGAGATTTTTGTTTGTATTGTACACCTCCCACCTTGTTATACATCTTCTATCTCTTCGTAAACAGTGCGCACACCTTTTAAAAAATATAATTGGATGAAAGTTGACTGATTTGGATAATCAGGCAAAAAGTAATTTCTCAGAGCTCGTTGTCTTTTAAAGTTGAGTTGACACTGCCTCTGAGGAGACATTTTTCACGTTATAATTGAATGCACAATCATTACAAAGCAAATTGTTTATCCAGCTGTGGATGCTTGTGAAGTGACAGTTTTATAAAGCCCTGTAACTGCACGAGATGATAGAAAATAGAACTGTCTGCAAAGTGAAATTAGTGTGTGAGTACTGGGGCTCCTTTAAAGACAAACCAACATTGCAGCTGTGGTTTCTCTCAGCAGCCTGATTTACCATGTCTCATACATGCTCTGAGGAGCAACAAGTATTATCTTATGTGTCTGTTGATTGACTGCAGACCGAACGTCACATCAGTGACCGATCGTCACTGAAGCAATATTTTGTGACACTGGCTGTGGTGTCACACTTCCTGCAGGCCATCTGCTGACTGTTCCTAATCTAGAAGCTTTCATTTTATGTGATCCTTAATAAAATAATCACCACTTCTGTGCTCCACATCGAGCAATATACAATTATCTGAACATAGAAAGGTAGGTTAATGAAATGGTGAACCAAAGATACAATTGTTAGATCAGAACGTCCACTTTCAGTAGCCGCCACACTTGATTAACAAACCAGCAATTGGGATTTGGATTTAATGGGCTCTTCCACTCATGGTGTCACACACGGTTTCTTCACCGTGGTCAGCCATGATCACATTGAATGGCGGCTATTTATTCACAAAATGCTGGAGTAACTCAGCGGGTCAGGCAGCATCTCAGGAGAGAAGGAATGGGTGACGTTTTGGGTCGATACCCTTCTTCTCCATCAGTCTGAAGAAGGGTCTCAACCCGAAACGTCACCCATTCCTTCCCTCCTGAGATGCTGCCTGACCTGCTGAGTTACTCCAGCATTTTGTGAATAAATACCTTCGATTTGTACCAGCATCTGCAGTTATTTTCTTATACACATTGAATGGTGGTGCTGGTTCGAAGGGCCGAATGGCCTACTTCGGCACCTATTGTCTATTGTCTATTGTCTTCACTGTGAGTATCAGTATTGTACTGTAACTGCTGGTCAGGTTGTTCAGTACACTTACAGCACCACAATCTGGGCATGTCCTGACCCCACAAACCACAAGCAATCCAATCTTGCAAATTGCTACCTCCTCTGGCTACTTTAATCAGCAACAGAGTCATTGGCCACGCTAACAAGTTCTAATTGTTTGAAGAAGGGTCTCGACCCAAAACGTCACCCATTCCTTTTCTCCAGAGATGCTGCCTGTCCTGCTGAGTTACTCCAGCATTTAGTGTCTGTGTTTGGTGTAAACCAGCACCTGCAGTTCCTTCCTCCACAGTTCTAATTACTCTTCTGTTTGATCTAGTTTACTTCAGTCTTGGTCCATTCTTGGACCAAAGACCTGAGTTCCATCGCAGAGGTGAGCGTGTATAGGGCAGCACTACACTGAGTTTGACATTAAGGAGCGCTTTCCTGGAGATTGAGTCATGGAGCCATACAGCAATCAAACAGGTCCTTTGGCTCACCGTATCCATACTGCCTATCATACCTACCTGTATTCATTCAATTTACCTGCATTGTCCACAGCGTTTTGTGTCTTAGTGATTCAAGTATGGCCAGATGCTTCTGTAGTGTTGTAAGAGTATCTGCCTCCACCACCTCTGGGGCAGTGTTCCAAACTTCAACCATCCTCTGTGGAATGAATCCCCTCTCATCCCCTCTCATCTTCTCATGCCTTCTCTCCACCTCCCCCCTCTTAATTTTATCTACACCTCTATCAGGTCACCCCTCATCCCTCTCTGCTCGGGGGAGAACAGACTCAGCCTTTCCAGTTACTCCTCATAACTACAATGCTCCATCACGTTTGTAGTGTAATACAATAACCCCTATTTGCCATGGTGAGGGTAACTCCAACAATAAATCTCCTCCAGCCGTTGTCACTATCTCCACCCATCTGCCAACCACCCTCTCACCTGTATCTGCCTATCACTTGCCAGGCTTTGACCTGCCCCCATCTCTCTTTTTCAGCTTTCTCCCCCACAATCAGCCTGAAGATTGGCCCTGGCCTGAACTTCCCCTGATCCTCTGAGTTCCTCCAGCACTCGGTGTGTTGCATAGAATCTAGTCGCTATTCAGGACAAAGTAACCCGACTGGCACGCTACTCACCATTGCAAACGTTCCCTTCACCACTGATGTGTCCAAACCATCAAGGTGCACTGCAGTTACTCACAGGGCTACTCTGACACCAACCTCCAAACCCAAGATCTCTGCCATCAAATAGATCAAGGCATCAGGTGCATAGGAACATCAGACCTGCAGATTCCCCTCAAGTCTCAGATCGCCCAGACTTGGCATGTATTTCTATTCCTTCATTGCCATTAGCATCAATCCTGGTGCTCTACCCACGGCGTTGTGTGGGACCTTTGCCAGGCAGACCATGCAGGCCTAAAAAGCCACAATCATCTGCAGTACAATGTGGATGGACATTCAGTGGATCTTCAGTCAGTGCTGGCCTTGCCAGTAATGGCCACATCGTAAAAGGTTAATAAATTAGAAAGAAACTCCTGGAGCGATGTATTAATGCAATATTTAGCTTAATGAGACTTTTGATGTGTCCGCATCCTTCTTGTTTGGACTCGTTTCCTCTCTTTAGTAACATTAACAGATGATGACTACACAGGGGAAACAGCAGGATCTGTTGAGAAATAATGCCATGTGGTTCTGCTCTGTGCTATTGAATGATAAATGGTCGACTTTGTTTCGTCAACTGGAAGTTCAGGCCACATCTGCACACGAAGATTTATTTCCCAGTAACTTCTACACTCCTCAGGGTTTGTATTTCCAGTTCAGGGTGAAAAGCACATTGAAACAGTTCATGTAACAAAGAGCCAGAGAAACCTGTACCTACGATGAGTGGGCTTACTGTGCAATGAGTAATATTTATATAATTTGTATAATTTGTAAGGTAATGCTCAGGTATATTGACTAACAGAAGGGTATTTATTGTTCTTTGGAATAAATTTGGCACAAGTGATTTTACAGTTGCTTAAATGTGCCTTCCTGACTCAATTAGTGATGAAAGCATTATTTGGAGAAAGATGGATTTATATTGAATCCAGGTTCGAGGGGGGGGTGGGGGGGGGGGCAGTGTTACATTAACTGCACTGATTGCAATGTACCCGATTTTGTTGCTAGTTCATTATTTCTTCTGAATTATAGGCTTTAAAAGCTGGTTGCTACATGGAAAATATTTACCAGCAGAGACTTACAGCACCAGGTTTGATCCTGACTACGGGTGCTGTCTGTATGGAGTTTGTACGTTCTCCCCGTGACCTGCGTAGGTTTTCTCTGAGATCTTCTCTGAGATTCACTCCAAAGATGTACAGGTTTATAGATTAATTGGCTTGGTGTAAATGTAAATTGTCCCTAGTGTGTCTAGGATAGTGTTAATGTGCGAGGATCGGTGATCTGTGTGGACTCGATGGGCTGAAGGGCCTGTTTCCGCTCTGTATCTCTAATCTAAACTAAACTAAATCATAGAATCCCGGAAAGGTTATGGCATGGAAGTAGGCGGTTTACCCTGTCAGTATCTGCACCACTGGGATGTAAGAGGAACCAACATCTCCCCCTGCCCTGCCCTGCCCTTCCCTGCCCTGCCCTGGCTGTGCCCTACCCTGCCCTGCCCTGGCTGTGCCCTGCCCTGCCCTGCCCTGCCCTGCCCTGCCCTGCCCTGCCCTGCCCTGCCCTATCCCTGCCCTGCCCTGCCCTGCCCTGCCCTGCCCTATCCTATCCCTGCCCTGCCCTGCCCTGCCTTGCCCTGCCCTGCCCTGCCCTGCCCTGCCCTGCCTTGCCCTGCCCTGCCCTGCCCTGCCCTGCCCTGCCCTGCCCTGCCTTGCCCTGCCCTGCCTTGCCCTGCCCTATCCCTGCCTTGCCCTGCCCTGCCCTGCCCTATCCCTGCCCTATCCCTGCCCTGCCCTGCCCTATCCCTGCCCTGCCCTACCCTGCCCTGCCTTGCCCTGCCTTGCCTTGCCCTGCCCTGCCCTGCCCTGCCTTGCCCTGCCCTATCCCTGCCCTGCCCTGCCCTGCCCTGCCCTATCCCTGCCCTGCCCTACCCTGCCCTGCCTTGCCCTGCCTTGCCTTGCCCTGCCCTGCCTTGCCCTGCCCTGCCCTATCCCTGCCCTGCCCTATCCCTGCCCTGCCCTGTCCTGCCCTGCCCTGCCCTGCCCTGCCCTGTCCTGTCCTGCCCTGCCCTCCCCGCCTTGAACTGCCCTGCCCTGCCCTGCCATGCCATGCCCTGCACTGCCCTCCCCTGCCCTGCCCTGTGTTACTGCCCTGCCCTGCCCTGCCCTGCCCTGCCCTGCCCTGCCCTGCCCTGCCCTGCCCTGCCCTGCCCTATCCCTGCCATGCCCTGCCCTGTCCTGTCCTGCCCTGTCCTGTCCTGCCCTGCCCTGCCCTGCCCTGCCATGCCATGCCCTGCACTGCCCTCCCCTGCCCTGCCCTGTGTTACTGCCCTGCCCTGCCCTGCCCTGCCATGCCCTGCCCTGTCCTGTCCTGCCCTGCCCTGCCCTGCCCTGCCCTGCCCTGCCCTGCCCTGCCATGCCCTGCCCTGTCCTGTCCTGCCCTGCCCTGCCCTGCCGTGCCCACTCTTTCCTTTCAGAATCGTATTTAGCTTCCTTGTCAATGCGATAGTGACGCATGGCATCCAAGATGGCCAATGGCATGACAGTAGGTGGGAAAACACGTTGCGATGAGGAAGATGGAACTCTGCAGTGGGACCTAGGTAGGTTGAGCTCAGACGCTGCCCCAGTATAACTGGAATAAGGTCATAAGGGATAGGAGTAGAATTAGGCCATTTGGCCCATCAAGTCTACTCCGCCATTCAATCATGGCTGATCTATCTCTCCCTCCTAACCCCATTCTCCTGCCTTCTCCCCATAACCTCTGACACCTTATAGCAAGTTTCTGCTCTGTTGCTGGACTGTTGCAGAGTCCAAGTCAAGCGTAGCCGGCAGCTCGTTTGCAAGACCAGAATGTTCACATTTAACTAGGAATCCCTGGCATTTACAGAGGCTGTTGCTTGTTTCACGTGAAACTCTGGCATTTCCACAGAAACCTTGACCCATTATTGTCTTCCCCTCATCATTGGGAAAAGACAAGTCCCGGTCCTTGCAATGGCAAAACAATTAGTCGATCTGAAATAATTTAACGGTTTAAGTGTGTTAGTCATTCGGCAGGGTGACATACAGAAGGGTCAGGGCTTTCCCAGAAACAAGCACAGTACCTCAGAGTGCCACTTGGTATCAGCACTGAGGGTGGTGGCACTGGTGAACGAGGTGCTACCTGCCCCCCAGCTTGAGATCGGAAGCTGAATGTTGCACTCCAACACTCTCAGGTGGACGTGAAGGTTCACTGTGATGAGATTTATCCATCACCCACACAAGCATTAATACAGCTGTTCTGGTCATTATCCCAACATGTGGGGCAAACAAACAAAGCTGGTTGCACTGTGCCTTACATTCCAACAGTGACTACATCTCAATTCTAAAAATAATAATAATAATAATAATACATTTCATTTGTATAGCGCTTTTCTGGAAACTCAAAGACGCTTTACAGAGTAAGTAAAACATAAAAATAAATAAATAAACTAACAAAAAAAGGAAGGATAAGGAGGAGGGACGGTCAGTGGTTGAAGGCAGTGTTGAACAGGTGAATCTTCAGTGATGTTTTGAATGTGGTGAGTGAGGAGGAGTCTCTGACGGTTTGGGGTAGTGAGTTCCAGAGGGTGGGAGCAGCGATGGAGAAAGCCCTGACCCCCAGGATCTGAGTTTGGTCCGGATGGGGGGACACAGGAGGTTAGCAGCAGCAGAGCGGAGGGTGCAGGCAGGAGTGTGTCTGTGGAGGAGGTCAGTCAGGTAGGATGGGGCCAAGTTATGGAGGGCTTTGTAGGTCATGAGGAGGATTTTATACTGGATTCTCTGGGGGATGGGGAGCCAGTGGAGCTTGTAGAGGACGGGGGTGATATGGTCACGGATCGGGGAGTGGGTGAGTAGACGGGCAGTGGAGTTCTGGATATATTGGAGTTTATTGATGATTTTTGAGGGTGAACCATAGAGGAGGCTGTTACAGTGGTCCAGACGGGAGGTGATACACTACAATACAATATATCTTTATTGTCATTGTACCCAGGGGTACAACGAGATTGGGAATGCGCCTCCCATACGATGCAATAATTTAGGTAATTTAGACAGCAGCAACCCAACGAAACGAAACAGTTGTAACAGTTTTGGACAGGGTAAAGTGCAAGTTGATCTATGCGTTGTGACCATCCGGCTCAGCAGGACCGGTTCATAGCAGCTATGGCCCTGGGGATGAAGCTGTTCCTGAGTCTGGAGGTGCGGGCATAGAAGGCCTTGTATCGTCTGCCCGATGGAAGGAGTTCGAACAGACTGTTGCAGGGGTGTGAAGAGTCTTTGTGGATGCTGGTGGCTTTTCTGAGGCATCGTGTGTTGTAGATGCCCTCCAAGTCTGGTAGCTGTGTTCCGATGGCCCTCTGAGCTCTATGGACTACCCGCTGTAGAGCTTTCCTTTCTGCCTCCGTGCAGCTGAGGTACCACACAGGTACCATGCGTTAGGATGCTCTCTATGGTGCAGCGGTAGAAGGTCGTCAGCAGCTGTTGGGGTAGACCAGACTTTTTCAGTGTGATTAAGTAGAACAGTCTTTGTTGTGCCATCTTGACCAGCGCAGCAGTGTTATTGGACCATGTTAGGTCCTCCTAAATGTGAGTGCCCAGAAACTTGAAGCTGGACACTCTCTCCACACTGTCCCCGTTGATAGAGATCGGGGCATATTCCCCGTTATGTGACCTACGGAAGTTGATGATCAGCTCCTTGGTCTTGGTGGTATTTAGGGACAGGTTGTTATCCGAGCACCAGTCCGCCAGGTTCTGCACCTCCGCTCTATAGTTTGTTTCATCCCCGTTGGTGGTCAGCCCGATCACCATTGTGTCATCTGCAAACTTGACAATGGTGTTGGTGTCGAATGCAGGAACACAGTCGTGTGTGAAGAGGGAGTAGAGCATGGGGCTCAGAACACAGCCCTGTGGTGTGCCGGTACTCAGGGTGATAGTGGAGCCCATTCTCACTGCCTGCGGTCGTTCCAGCAGGAAGTCCAGGATCCAGTCACATAATGACGAGCTGAGGCCTAGCTGGTGGAGTTTGGTGATGAGCTTGGTGGGGATGACCGTGTTGAAGGCGGAGCTATAGTCTATAAATAGCATCCTCACGTACGTGCCCTGTCTCTCTAGGTGAGTCAGGACAGTGTGAAGAGCCAGAGAGATGGCGTCCTCTGTGGATCTATTTGCCCTGTATGCAAATTGATGTGGGTCCAGTGAGTCAGGGATGCTGGATTTGATGTGTGAGAGGACCAGCCTCTCAAAGCACTTCATGACTATCGGCGTTAGGGCAACCGGGCGGTAGTCGTTCAGGTTGGAGATCTTTGCTTTTTTCGGCACCGGAACTATGATAGCCGACTTCAGGCACTTGGGGACCGTAGCCAGAGATAATGACAGGTTAAAGATCCTGGTGAATACCTCAGCCAGCTGTTCAGCACAGTCCTTCAGTACCCTTCCTTGAACTCCATCCGGTCCTGCAGCCTTGCGTGGGTTGACCCTTTGCAGAGCGCGTTGTACCTCCTGTGTGCTCAGTTGCAAGACCTGTCCCACCGCCTCGGCTGGGGTTCTTTCACTCAAGGTGGTTTTGCCAGTTTCAAAGCGGGCAAAGAAGGTGTTTAGCTCGTTGGTCAGTGCCATATCGCTGTGGGGGCAGGCAGGGCTGCTCTTGTAGCCAGTGATGTCCCTGACACCCTGCCACATGCTTCTGGTGTCCGTGGTGTTGAAGTGGTCTTCCACCCGTTGCCTATGGGTGTCTTTGGCCCTTTTAATACCTTTGCTCAGGTGTGATCTGGCAACACTGTATGCTGAAGTGACACCAGATTTAAAGGCATTGTTGCGTGCCCTCAGCAGGTTCTGTACCTCCTTGTTCATCCAGGGTTTCCGGTTTGGGAACATCTTTATCTCCTTGTCCTCCGTGACATTCTCCACACAGCAGTTGATGTAGGAGAGCACAGTGGATGCGTATTCCTCCAAGTCTACCTCTGAATCGTAGGTGGCCTGTTGTGCAAACAGGTCCCAGTCGGTGCGATCAAAGCAGTCCTGGAGTTGTAGGGTGGCATCCTCGGGCCATATTTTGACCATCTTTATTGTGGGTTTGGTCTTGCGGATGAGGGGTTTGTATGTGGGCAGTAGAAACAGTGAGAGGTGATCGGATTGTCCCAGGGGTGGGCAGGGGAGAGCTCTGTAGGCGTCCTTTACATTGGTGAAGGCGTGGATGAGGGTTTCTGCAGCTGTGGAGGAGAGGGATGGACGGAGACGGGCGATGTTTTTGAGGTGAAAGAAGGCTGTCTTGGTGATGTGTTTAGTGTGTTTGTCGAAGGAGAGGGTTTGATCAAAGATGATGCCAAGATTCCGGATGTGAGGGGAGGTGGATACTGAGAAACCGTCGGTGTTGAGGGTGAAGTTGTGGGTGGATTTGGTGAGGGTTTTTTGGTCCAATGATGATGATTTCAGATTTGTCACAGTTTAGTTTGAGGAAATTGATTTGAAGCCAAGATTTTATTTCAGTGATGCAGTTTGTCAGGATAGAGTGTGTGGCGGTGGAGATTGACTTGGTGGAGATGAGGAGCTGGATATCATCGGCCAAGCGGTGGAATTGGAGACCATGACGGTGGATTAAGTGACCAAGGGGGAACAGGTACAGGATGAAGAGGAGGGGGCCGAGAACTGAACCTTGGGGGACACCTTGGGGGAGGGGAGCGGTGGGGGATTTGCAGTTATTAATGGAGATGAACTGGTGCCTGTCGGAGAGGTATGATTTGATCCAAGAGAGGGCAGTGCCGGTGATGTTAAAGGTGGTTTCAAGTCGGGTGAGGAGGATGGAGTGGTTGATGGTGTCAAAGGCGGCGCTGAGGTCGAGGAGGATGAGAATGTTGAGGTTACTGGCGGCATCAGAGGAGAGGAGAAGGTCGTTGGTGATTTTGAGGAGTGCAGTTTCAGTACTGTGGTTGGAGCAGAATCCGGATTGGAATGTTTCATACAGGTTATTGGTAGAGAGGTGATGTTTGAATTGAGAGGCTACAGCGCGTTCCAAAACTGTGGACAGAAAGGGTAGGTTGGAGATTGGTCTGAAGTTGTTTGGGGTGTCAGGGTTGAGTCCAGGTTTTTTCAGAATGGGGGTGACAGCAGCGATTTTGAGGGATGGTGGGACGATGCCAGTGGACAGGGAGGAGTTTATTGTGAAAATGAAACAGCGGTTTCTCTGATTTCGTCAAAACGGTGAACCGTAGCGCCACGATTTTTGCACCGCCTTAATCACCACGCGGTTATCTGCTGCAAAATTGTTTTTTATTTAATTCGGTCGCATGTTTTTTAAGTTACAGAGGTTTTAAAGCGCTCCCCCCCCCCCCCCCTAAATTATAGGGGGCGCTGTGGTGCGGATTTATTGAAGGTCTTCAGTTTATGATGTCACAATGCCCCTGTGAGATGGGGGATACATTGTTGCGAATACAGATCGCCGTGAGAAGCACTTGGTCAAGTCAAGTCAAGTTTATTTGTATAGCACATTTATAAACAACCCACGTTGACCAAAGTGCTGTACATCTGATTAGGTACTAAGGAAAAAATGAAACATACAGTGGCACACAAACAGTTCACAGCGCCTCCTCAATGAGCCTCAAACGCTAGGGAGTAGAAATAGGTTTTGAGCCTGGACTTAAAGGAGTGGATGGAGGGGGCAGTTCTGATGGGGAGATGGATGCTGTTCCACAGTCTAGGAGCTGCAACCGCAAAAGCTCGGTAACCCCTGAGCTCGGTCCCCCATCCACGAAGGGGGACTGGGGAGGGGGACAACAGGGGTCGTTGCGGAGGGGGCTTGGTGGTGGGGGAAAGAGGGGTACTGGGAAAAGGGGAGGTCCCCCTTCCCCCCTCAACCCCTTCATCCCCCCTCCTTCCCACCTCCATCCCCACTCCCTCCCCCCTCCTCCCCCTCCCTCCCCAACTCCCTCCCCCCTCCCTCCCCACCTCCCTCACCCATCCCCCCCAAACTCCCCCCACTCCCTCCCTTCCCTCCATCCCTCCCTCCCCCAATCCCTCCCCCCTCCCTCCACCCTTCCATCCCTCTCCCCCTGCCCCCTCCTTCCACCCTCCCTCCCCTCTCCCGGTTACAATGGAAATCCTACGGGGACGGGCCCAACGGGGAAAGAGGGGTACTGGGAAAAGGGGAGGTCCCCCTCCCTCCCCGTTCCCCCCTCCCTCCCCCTCCCCCCTTACCCACCTCCCTCCCTCTCCCTCCCCCCTTCCCCCCTCCACCCCCCTCCCCTCCCTCCCCCTCCCCTCCTCCCACCACACCCTCCCTCCTCCCTCCCTCCCCTCCCCTTCCCTCCCTCCCCTCCCGGTTACAATGGAAACCCTACGAGGAACGGCCCAACGGGGAAAGAGGGGTCCTGGGAAAAGGGGAGGTCCCCCTCCCTCCCCCTTCCCCTCCCCCTTCCCCCCTCCCCTCCACCCCTCCCTCCCCCTCCCCCCCTACCCCTCTCCCTCCCCCCCTTCCCCCCCTCCCCCACTCCCTCCCCCTCCCCTCCTCCCTCCACACCTCCCTCCTCCCTCCCTCCCCCTTCCCTCCCTCCCCTCCTCCCGGTTACAATGGAAACCCTACGAGGACGGGCCAACGGGGAAAGAGGGGTACTGGGAAAAGGGGAGGTCCCCCTCCCTCCTCTCCCCCTCCCTCCCCACCCTCCCCATCCCTCCTCCCCCCTCCCCTCCCTCCCCCCTCCCCTCCTCCCCCTCCCTCCCCCTCCCCCCTCCCCCCCTCCCCCTCCCCTCCTCCCCCCTCCCTCCCCTCCCCCTCCTCCCCTCACCTCTCCCCCCTCCCTCCCCCTCCCCTCACCCTTCCCTCCCTCCCTCCCCCTTCCCTCCCTCCCCTCCTCCTGGTTACAATGGAAACCCTACGGAGGACGGGCCAACGGG
>NW_027602234.1:0-43845 GCF_053455715.1 Rhinoraja longicauda | reverse complement strand
GTAAGATTAGATACTAGACCGAGTGGGCCCGTTGGGCCCGTCCTCGTAGGGTTTCCATTGTAACCGGGAGGGGAGGAAAGGAGGAGGGTTGGGGGAGGGAAGGGGGAGGGAGGAGGGGAGGGGGGGATGGAGGGGGGAGGGGAGGGGGGAAGGGAGGAGGGAAGGGGGAGGGAGAGGGGAGGGAGGTGGGTA
Organism: Rhinoraja longicauda; assembly: GCF_053455715.1. Classification (NCBI taxonomy): domain Eukaryota; kingdom Metazoa; phylum Chordata; class Chondrichthyes; order Rajiformes; family Arhynchobatidae; genus Rhinoraja; species Rhinoraja longicauda. The sequence goes on along the minus strand of NW_027602234.1, from coordinate 43,653 downwards.
GGGGGGAGGGAGGGAGGGGGACCTCCCCTTTTCCCAGTACCCCTCTTTCCCCGTTGGGCCCGTCTCGTAGGGTTTCCATTGTAACCGGGAGGAGAGGGGAGGGCGGGAAGGGGGAGGGAGGGAGGAGGGAGGTGTGGAAGGAGGAGGGGAGGGGAGGGAGGGGGGAGGGAGGGGGACCTCCCCTTTTCCAGTACTCCTCTTTCCCGTTGGGGCCCGTCCTCGTAGGGTTTCAAGGAGGGGGGAGAGGGATGGAAGGGTGGAGGGAGGGGGGTAGGGATTGGGGAGGGAGGGATGAGGGGTTGAGGGGGGAAGGGGGACCTCCCCCTTTTCCCAGTACCCCTCTTTCCCCGTTGGGCCCGTCCTCATAGGGTTTCCATTGTAACCGGGAGGGGGGGAGGGAGGGAGGAGGGAGGTGTGGAGGGAGGAGGGGAGGGGGAGGGAGGGGGGGAGGGCGATCTCCTCTTTTCCCAGTACCCCTCTTTCCCCGTTGGGCCCGTCCCGTAGGGTTTCCATTGTAACCGGGAGGGGGGGGAGGTAGGGTGGAAGGAGGGGGGAGGGGGAGAGGGATGGAAGGGTGGAGGGAGGGGGAGGGAGTGGGGGAGGGTGGGATGGAGGAAGGAGGGAGGGGGGGAGTTAGGGGCTGAGTGGTGATGGAGGTTGGGATTGAGGGGGGAGGGAGGGGGGGAGCGAGTGGGGATGGAGGTGGGAAGGAGGGGGAGGAAGGGGTTGAGGGGGGAAGTGGAACCTCCCCTTTTCCCAGTACCCCTTTTTCCCCCACCACCAAGCCCCCTCCGCAACGACCCCTGTTGTCCCCCTCCCCAGTCCCCATTCTCAGACCCCCCCCCCCATTCTCTCTCTCCCCAGACACACTCTCAGTGCTTTTTTCGAAACACTTGCCCCGGTGGCCCACGAGGGGGGAGGGGGAGAGGGATGGAAGGGTGGATTGATTGGGGGAGGGAGGGATGGAGGGAAGGAGGGAGGGGGGGAGATAGGGGGAGGTTTGAGGGAGGGGGGGAGATAGGGGGGAGGTTTGAGGGAGGTGGGGAGGGCGGGGGAGGGAGTTGGGGAGGGAGGGGGATGAGGGGGGGAGGGAGTGGGGATGGAGGTGGGAAGGAACCCCCCCCATTCTCTTGGAATAAAAAAAATACTTTAAAAAAAAAAAGTGCTTTTTAATTGCTTGTTTTGAAACATTCGCGGTTAAGTGCTTTTTTAAAAACATTCGCGGTTCAGTGCTGGTTTTGAAACATTCGCGGCTACTTAGTGCTTCTGTCAGCTGCTTTTCGAAACAATGTTGCAACCATCTCACACAAGCATTGGGAGGATGGGAGGAGGGAAGGGGAGGGAGGGAGGAGGGAGGTGTGGAGGGAGGAGGGGAGGGAGGGGGGAAGGGGAGGGGGGGAAGGGGGCGGGAGAGGGGAGGGAGGGGGGATGGGATGGGGAAGGGGGGAGTGAGGGGGACCTCCCCTTTTCCCAGTACCCTCTTTCCCCGTTGTGGCCCGTCCTCGTAGGGTTTCCATTGTAACCGGGAGGAGGGGAGGGAGGGAAGGGGGAGGGAGGGAGGAGGGAGGTGTGGAGGGAGGGGAGGGGGAGGGAGGGGGGGAGGGGAGGGGGGAAGGGGGGGAGGGGGGAGGGAGAGGGGGAGGGAGGGGGGGAGGGGGGTGAGGGGGGAGGGAGAGGGGTGGGGGGGGAGGGGAGGGGGAAGGGGGAGGGAGGGGGATCTCCCCCTTTCCCAGCACCCCTCTTTCCCCGTTGGGCCCGTCCTCGTAGGGTTTCCATTGTAACCGGGAGGAGGGGAGGGAGGGAAGGGGGAGGGAGGGAGGAGTTAGGAGAGGAGGGGTGAGGGAGGTGGGGAGGGAGTTGGGGAGGAGGGGGGGAGTGAGTGGGGATGGAGGTGGGAAGGAGTGGGGAGGAAGGGGTTGAGGGGGAAGGGGGGGGGAGGGAGGGAATAGGGGCCCCATGCTGATCTGTGTATGTTAAGTGACTGGCACAACTTTAAAAAACTGGCAGTTGCTTTTCGCAACAATGTTGCAACCCTCTCACACAAGCATTGTGACGTCACAAGCTGAAGACCTTGAAAAAAAAGGTCAGAAAAAAAATTATGTAAATTTAAAGTAGTAAACACCCAATAGCAGCCGCTTGTCCATCGCGAGCTGATCTCTCATTGGTGCACGGGTGCCATTGTGACATCACGCGCTGAAGCCCCTTCAAGAAAAGGGTTAGAAATGAAAAATTTAAACTTTAATATCTCTCTAGCTCAAAAAGGTAGCTTCAATTTGAACGAAAGTACTTACAATAGTTGCCCATGTTAATGGTGAATACGGCGGTACAAAAATCGTAGCGCTTTGGTGTACCGTCTGGGAGGAGTAGGGTTTGGCCCCTTCAAGAAAAGTGTTAGAAATGAAAATTTAAACTTTAATATCTCTCTAGCTTTAAAAAGGTAGCTTCAATTTGAACGAAAGCACTTACAATAGTTGCCCAGGTTAATGGTGAATACGGCGGTACAAAAATCGTAGCGCTTTGGTGTACCGTCTGGGAGGAGTAGGGTTTGTAAGTTATGGACAGAAATCTTCGGAATCTTCCGTATATACACACGGAATCTTCCGTATATACATACGGAATGTTGGACCGCAGAGTTTTAGTAGTATACTAGACCGAGTGGGCCCGTTGGGCCGTCCTCGTAGGGTTTCCATTGTAACCGGGAGGGGAGGAAAGGGGGAGGGTTGGGGGAGGGAAGGGGGAGGGAGGAGGGAGGGAGGGGGGGAGGGGAGGGGGGGAGGGGGGAGGGAGAGGGAGGAGGGGGGGTAGGGGTGAGGGAGGGGGGAGAGGGGGGGATGGGAGGGGGGAGGGGAGGGGGGAAGGGAGGAGGGAAGGGGAAGGGAGAGGGGAGGGAGGTGCGGTAGGGGGGAGGGAGGGAGGGGGACCTCCCCTTTTCCCAGTACCCCTCTTTCCCCGTTGGGCCCGTCCTCGTAGGGTTTCCATTGTAACCGGGAGGAGGGGAGGGCGGGAAGGGGGAGGGAGGGAGGAGGGGAGGGGAGGGAGGGGGGAGGGGGGGAAGGGGAGGGGGGAAGGGGGGAAGGGGGAGGGAGAGGGGAGGGAGGGGGGATGGGATGGGGGAAGGGGGGAGGGAGGGGGACCTCCCCTTTTCCCAGTACTCCTCTTTCCCGTTGGGCCCGTCCTCGTAGGGTTTCAATTGTAACCGGGAGGGGGGAGGGAGGGTGGAAGGAGGGGGGAGAGGGATGGAAGGGTGGAGGGAGGGGGGAGGGATTGGGGAGGGAGGATGGAGGGAAGGAGGGAGGGGGGAGTTAGGGGGGAGGGGGGAGGGAGGGGGGAGGGAGGGGGAGGAGGGGGGGATGGAGTGGGGATGGAGGTGGGAAGGAGGGGGGATGAAGGGGTTGAGGGGGGAAGGGGGACCTCCCCTTTTCCCAGTACCCCTCTTTCCCCATTGGGCCCGTCCTCATAGGGTTTCCATTGTAACCGGGAGGGGGGAGGGTGGGAGGAGGGAGGTGTGGAGGGAGGTGTGGAGGGAGGAGGGGAGGGGGAGGGAGGGGGGGAGGGGAGGGGGGAAGGGGAGGGGGAAGGGGGAGGGGGTAGGGGGGAGGGGAGGGAGGGGGATCTCCCCTTTTCCCAGTACCCCTCTTTCCCCGTTGGGCCCGTCCCCGTAGGGTTTCCATTGTAACCGGGAGGGGGGGAGGGAGGGTGGAAGGAGGGGGGAGCGGGAGAGGGATGGAAGGGTGGAGGGAGGGGGGTGGGAGTGGGGGAGGGTGGGATGGAGGGAAGGAGGGAGGGGGGGAGTTAGGGGCTGAGTGGTGATGGAGGTTGGGATTGAGGGGGGAGGGAGGGGGGGAGCGAGTGGGGATGGAGGTGGGAAGGAGGGGGGAGGAAGGGGTTGAGGGGGGAAGTAGGACCTCCCCTTTTCCCAGTACCCCTCTTTCCCCCACCACCAAGCCCCCTCCGCAACGACCCCTGTTGTCCCCCTCCCCAGTCCCCATTCTCAGACCCCCCCCATTCTCTCTCTCCCCCAGATACACTCTCAGTGCTTTTTTCGAAACACTTGCCCCGGTGGCCCACGAGCATAGGGGCCCAATGCTGATCTGTGTATGTTAAGTGACTTGCAATTAAAAAAAATACTTAAAAAAAGATAAGTGCTTTTTAAGTGCTTGTTTTGAAACATTCGCGGTCACATAGTGCTTCTCACTGCGATCTGTTAGTGGTGCTTTTCGAAACAATGTAGCACCCATCTCAAACAAGCATTGGGAGGATGGGAGGGAGGGAAGGGGAGGGAGGGAGGAGAGAGGTGTGAGGGAGGAGGGGAGGGAGGGGGGAAGGGAGGGGGGAACGGGGGGAAGGGGGAGGGAGAGGGGAGGGAGGGGGGATGGGATGGGGGAAGGGGGGAGGGAGGGGGACCTCCCCTTTTCCCAGTACCCCTCTTTCCCCGTTGGGCCCGTCCTCGTAGGGTTTCCATTGTAACCGGGAGGAGGGGAGGGAGGGAGGAGGGAGGTGTGGAGGGAGGAGGGGAGGGGGGGAGGGGAGGGGGGAAGGGGGAGGGAGAGGGTTAGGGGGGAGGGGAGGGGGAGGGGGGAAGGAGAGGGAGGGGACCTCCCCTTTTCCCAGTACCCTCTTTCCCTGTTGGGCCCGTCCCCGTAGGGTTTCCTTTGTAACCAGAAGGGGGGGAGGGAGGGTGGAAGGAGGGGGAGGGGGAGAGGGATGGAAGGGTGGAGGGAGGGGGGAGGGATGGAGGGAAGGAGGGAGGGGGGGAGTTAGGGGAGGAGGGGTGAGGGAGGGAGTTGGGGAGGAGGGGGGAGGGAGGGGGGAGGGGGAAGGGGGGTGAGGGGGGAGGGAGAGGGGTAGGGGGGAGGGGAGGGGAAGGGGAGGGAGGGGGACCTCCCCTTTTCCCAGTACCCCTCTTTCTCCGTTGGGCCCATCCTCGTAGGGTTTCCATTGTAACCGGGAGGAGGGGAGGGAGGGAAGGGGGAGGGAGGGAGGTGTGGAGGGTGGAGGGGAGGGGGAGGGAGGGGGGAGGGGAGGGGGGAAGGGGGGAGGGAGGGGGGGTGGAGGTGGGAAGGAGTGGGGAGGAAGGGGTTGAGGGGGGAAGGGGGGGGAGGGAGGGAATAGGGGCCCCATGCTGATCTGTGTATGTTAAGTGACTCGCACAACTTTAAAAAACTGGCAGTTGCTTTTCGCAACAATGTTGCAACATCTCACACAAGCATTGTGACGTCACAAGCTGAAGACCTTGAAAAAAAAGGTCAGAAAAAAAATCATGTAAATTTAAAGTAGTAAACACCCAATAGCAGCTGCTTGTCCATCGCGAGCTGATCTCTCATTGGTGCACGGGTGCCATTGTGACATCACGCGCTGAAGCCCCTTCAAGAAAAGGGTTAGAAATGAGAAATTTTAACTTTAATATCTCTCTAGCTTTAAAAAGGTAGCTTCAATTTGAACGAAAGTACTTACAATAGTTGCCCACGTTAATGGTGAATACGGCGGTACAAAAATCGTAGCGCTTTGGTGTACCGTCTGGGAGGAGTAGGGTTTGTAAGTTATGGACAGAAATCTTCGGAATCTTCCGTATATACACACGGAATCTTCCGTATATACATACGGAATGTTGGACCTGCAGAGTTTTAGTATTATACTAGACCGAGTGGGCCCGTTGGGCCCGTCCTCGTAGGGTTTCCATTGTAACCGGGAGGGAGGAAAGGGGGAGGGTTGGGGGAGGGAAGGGGGAGGGAGGAGGGGAGGGGGGGGGGGGAGGGGAGGGGGGAGGGAGAGGGGAGGGAGGGGGTAGGGGGGAGGGAGGGGGAGAGGGGGGGATGGGAGGGGGAGGGGAGGGGGGAAGGGAGGAGGGAAAGGGGGGGAGGGAGAGGGGAGGGAGGTGGGTAGGGGGGAGGGAGGGGGACCTCCCCTTTTCCCAGTACCCCTCTTTCCCCGTTGGGCCCGTCCTCGTAGGGTTTCCATTGTAACCGGGAGGAGGGGAGGGCGGGAAGGGGAGGGAGGGAGGAGGGAGGTGTGGAGGGAGGAGGGGAGGGGAGGGAGGGGGAGGGGAGGAGGGGGGTAGGGGGGAGGGGAAGGGGGGAGGGAGGGGGACCTCCCTTTTCCCAGTACTCCTCTTTCCCCGTTGGGCCGGTCCTCGTAGGGTTTCAATTGTAACCGGGAGGGGGGGGAGGGAGGGTGGAAGGAGGGGGAGAGGGATGGAAGGGTGGAGGGAGGGGGGGAGGGATTGGGGAGGGAGGGAAGGAGGGAGGGGGGAGTTAGGGGGGAGGGGGGAGGGAGTTGGGGAGGGAGGGGGAGGAGGGGGGGAGGGAGTGGGGATGGAGGTGGGAAGGAGGGGGGATGAAGGGGTTGAGGGGGGAAGGGGACCTCCCCTTTTCCCAGTACCCCTCTTTCCCCGTTGGGCCCGTCCTCATAGGGTTTCCATTGTAACCGGGAGGGGGGAGGGAGGGAGGTGTGGAGGGAGGAGGGGAGGGGGAGGGAGGGGGGAGGGGAGGGGGGGAAGGGGAGGGGGAAGGGGGGAGGGAGTAGGGGGGAGGGGAGGGAGGGGGATCTCCCTTTTCCCAGTACCCCTCTTTCCCCGTTGGGCCCGTCCCCGTAGGGTTTCCATTGTAACGGGAAACACTTGCCCCGGTGGCCCACGAGCATAGGGGCCCAATGCTGATCTGTGTATGTTAAGTGACTTGCAATTAAAAAAAATACTTTAAAAAAAGATAAGTGCTTTTTAAGTGCTTGTTTTGAAACATTCGCGGTCACATAGTGCTTCTCACTGCGATCTGTTAGTGGTGCTTTTCGAAACAATGTAGCACCCATCTCAAACAAGCATTGGGAGGATGGGAGGGAGGAAGGGGAGGGAGGGAGGAGAGAGGTGTGGAGGGATGGGGGAAGGGGAGGGGGGAACGGGGGGAAGGGGGAGGGAGAGGAGAGGGAGGGGGGATGGGATGGGGGAAGGGGGGAGGGAGGGGGACCTCCCCTTTTCCCAGTACCCCTCTTTCCCCGTTGGGCCGTCCTCGTAGGGTTTCCATTGTAACCGGGAGGAGGGGAGGGAGGGAGGAGGGAGGTGTGGAGGGAGGAGGGGAGGGGGAAGGGGGAGGGAGAGGGTTAGGGGGGAGGGGGAGGGGAGGGGAGGGAGGGGGACCTCCCCTTTTCCCAGTACCCCTCTTTCCCCGTTGGGCCCGTCCCCGTAGGGTTTCCTTTGTAACCAGAAGGGGGGAGGGAGGGTGGAAGGAGGGGGAGGGGGAGAGGGATGGAAGGGTGGAGGGAGGGGGGAGGGATGGAGGGAAGGAGGGAGGGGGGGGAGTTAGGGAGGAGGGGTGAGGGAGGTGGGAGGGAGTTGGGGAGGAGGGTGGAGGGAGTGGGGATGGAGGTGGGAAGGAGTGGGGAGGAAGGGGTTGAGGGGGGAAGGGGGGGGAGGGAGGGAATAGGGGCCCCATGCTGATCTGTGTATGTTAAGTGACTTGCACAACTTTAAAAAACTGGCAGTTGCCTTTCGCAACAATGTTGCAACAATCTCACACAAGCATTGTGACGTCACAAGCTGAAGATGTAAATTTAAAACCGAGCTGATCTCTCATTGGTGCACGGGTGCCATTGTGACATCACGCGCTGAAGCCCCTTCAAGAAAAGGGTTAGAAATGAAAATTAAACTTTAATATCTCTCTAGCTTTAAAAAGGCAGCTTCAATTTGAACGAAAGTACTTACAATAGTTGCCCATGTTAATGGTGAATATGGCGGTACAAAAATCGTAGCGCTTTGGTGTACCGTCAGGGAGGAGTAGGGTTTGTAAGTTATGGACAGAAACTCTTCGGAATCTTTGCGTACATACACATATACATACGGAATGTTGGACCGCAGAGTTTTAGTAGTATACTAGACCGAGTGGGCCCGTTGGGCCCGTCCTCGTAGGGTTTCCATTGTAACCGGGAGGATGGGAGGGAGGGAAGTGGGAGGGAGGGGGGGAGGGGAGGGTGGAGTGGAGGGGGGAGGGGAGGGGGAAGGAGGGAGGGGGATGGGGAGGGAGAGGGGAGGGAGGGGGTGGGGGGAGGGTCTATTTTACTTTAAAATAAACAGCGTTCTTTGTGAAAAGGAAATAAACTTATCTATAGAGCATCAGCTTTTTTAAAATAAATAAAATCAAACTTAATGAAATCACATTCCTCATTTTAATAAATGTCTTTGTTATAAATGAAATCAACAGCGGGAGAGGCGACGGCGACTACACCTCCCGGCGGTCAGCGCTGCTGGGACGGGAGGGAGGGAGGGATGAGGGAGGGAGGAGAGTGGGGAGGGAGGGGGTACCTCCCTTTTCCCAGTACTCTTCTTTCCCAAACCACCAAGCCCCCTGTTGTCCCCCTCCCCAGTCCCCATTCTCAGACCCCCCCATTCTCTCTCCCCCAGATACACTCTTACTCTCCCCCCCCCTTTCCCCAGCACACCCCTTTCCCCGTTGGGCCCGTCCTCGTAGGGTTTCCATTGTAACCGTGAGGCAGGGAGGGAGGGGGGAGGGAGGGGAAGAGGGAGGTGTGGAGGGAGGAGGGGAGGGGGAGGGAGGGGGAGGGGGGAAGGGGGGGGAGGTGGAGGGAGGGGGGAGGGAGAGGGGGAGGGGTGGGGGGAAGGGGTGAGGGTGGAAGGGGGAGGGAGGGGGACCTCCCCTTTTCCAGTACCCCTCTTTCCCCGTTGTGCCCGTCCTCGTAAGGTTTCCATTGTAACCGGGAGGGGAGTGGGGGGGAGGGAAGGGAGGAGGGAGGTGTGGAGGGGGGAGGGGAGGGGGAGGGGGGAAGGGGCAAGGGGGAGGGAGAGGGGAGGGAGGGGGGTAGGGAGGGGGGAAGGGGGGAGGGAGGGGGACCACCCGTTTTTCCCAGTACCCCTCTTTCCCCGTTGGGCCCGTCGTCGTAGGGTTTCCATTGTAACCGGGAGGAGGGGAGGTAGGGAAGGGGGAGGGAGGGAGGAGGGAGGTGTGGAGGGAGGAGGGGAGGGGGAGGGAGGAGGGGAGGGGGAGGGAGGGGGAAGGGGAGGAGGAGAGGGGAGGGAGGGGGGTAGGGGGGAGGGAGGAGGGAGGTGTGGAGGGAGGAGGGGAGGGGAGGGAGGGGGGAGGGGAGGGGGGAGGGGGAGGGAGAGGGGGAGGGAGGGAGGAGCGTGTAAGGGGGAGGGAGGGGGACCTCCCCTTTTCCCAGTACCCCTCTTTCCCCGTTGGGCCCGTCCTCGTAGGGTTTCCATTGTAACCGGGAGGAGGGGAGGGAGGGAAGGGGAGGGAGGGAGGAGGGAGGTGTGGAGGGAGGAGGGGAGGGGAGGGAGGGGGTAGGGGGAGGGGGAGGGAGGGGGGAGGGGAGGGGGAAGGGGGAAGGGAGGGGACCTCCCCTTTTCCCAGTACCCCTCTTTCCCCGATGGGCCCGTCCTCGTAGGGTTTCAATTGTAACCGGGAGGGGGGAGGGAGGGTGGAAGGAGGGGGGAGAGGGATGGAAGGGTGGAGGGAGGGGGGAGGGATTGGGGAGGGAGGGATGGAGGGAAGGAGGGAGGGGGGGAGTTAGGGGGAGGGGGAGGGGGAGGGAGTTGGGAGGGAGGGGGAGGAGGGGGGAGGGAGTGCGGATGGAGGTGGGAAGGAAGGGGTTGAGGGGGGAAGGGGGACCTCCCCTTTTCCCAGTACCCCTCTTTCCCCGTTGGGCCCGTCCCCGTAGGGTTTCCATTGTAACCGGGAGGGGGGAGGGAGGGTGGAAGGAGGGGGGAGGGGGAGAGGGATGGAAGGGTGGAGGGAGTTGGGAGGGAGTGGGGGAGGTGGGATGGAGGGAAGGAGGGAGGGGGGGAGTTAGGGGCTGAGTGGTGATGGAGGTTGGGATTGAGGGGAGGGAGGGGGGGAGGGAGTGGGGATGGAGGTGGGAAGGAGGGGGGAGGAAGGGGTTGAGAGGTGAAGTGGGACCTCCCCTTTTCCCAGTACCCCTCTTTCCCCGTTGGGCCCGTCCTCGTAGGGTTTCCATTGTAACCGGGAGGAGGGGAGGGAGGGGGGAGGAGGAGGTGTGGAGGGGAGGAGGGGAGGGGGGAAGGGGGAGGGAGAGGGTTAGGGGGGAGGGGGAGGGGGAGGGGAGGGGAGGGAGGGGGACCTCCCCTTTTCCCAGTACCCCTCTTTCCCGTTGGGCCCGTCCCCGTAGGGTTTCCTTTGTAACCAGAAGGGGGGATGGAGGGTGGAAGGAGGGGGGAGGGGGAGAGGGATGGAAGGGTGGAGGGAGGGGGGGAGGGATGGAGGGAAGGAGGGAGGGGGGGAGTTAGGGGAGGAGGGGTGAGGGAGGTGGGGGAGGAGGGGGGGCAGGGAGTGGGGATGGAGGTGGGAAGGAGTGGGGAGGAAGGGGTTGAGGGGGGGAAGGGGGGGGAGGGAGGGAATAGGGGCCCCATGCTGATCTGTGTATGTTAAGTGACTTGCACAACTTTAAAAAACTGGCAGTTGCCTTTCGCAACAATGTTGCAACAATCTCACACAAGCATTGTGACGTCACAAGCTGAAGATGTAAATTTAAAACCGAGCTGATCTCTCATTGGTGCACGGGTGCCATTGTGACATCACGCGCTGAAGCCCCTTCAAGAAAAGGGGTTAGAAATGAAAATTAAACTTTAATATCTCTCTAGCTTTAAAAAGGTAGCTTCAATTTGAACGAAAGTACTTACAATAGTTGCCCATGTTAATGGTGAATATGGCGGTACAAAAATCGTAGCGCTTTGGTGTACCGTCAGAGGAGTAGGGTTTGTAAGTTATGGACAGAACTCTTCGGAATCTTTGCGTACATACACATATACATCCATACATACGGAATGTTGGACCGCAGAGTTTTAGTAGTATATAGATAGACTAGACCGAGTGGGCCGTTGGGCCCGTCCTCGTAGGGTTTCCATTGTAACCGGGAGGGGAGGAAAGGGGAGGGTTGGGGAGGGAAGGGGGAGGGAGGAGGGGAGGGAGGGGGGGGAGGGGAGGGGGGGAGGGAGAGGGAGGGAGGGGGGTAGGGGGGAGAGGGGGGGATGGGAGGGGGAGGGGTGAAGGGAGGAGGGAAGGGGGGGAGGGAGAGGGGAGGGAGGTGGGTAGGGGGGAGGGAGGGAGGGGGACCTCCCCTTTTCCCAGTACCCCTCTTTCCCCGTTGGGCCCGTCCTCGTAGGGTTTCCATTGTAACCGGGAGGAGGGGAGGGCGGGAAGGGGGAGGGAGGGAGGAGGAGGGTGGTGTGGAGGGAGGAGGGGAGGGAGGGGGGAGGGAGGGAGAGGGAGGGAGGAGGGGAGGGAGGAGGGGAGGGAGGGGGACCTCCCCTTTTCCCAGTACTCCTCTTTCCCCGTTGGGCCCGTCCTCGTAGGGTTTCAATTGTAACCGGGAGGGGGGGAGGGAGGGTGGAAGGAGGGGGGAGAGGGATGGAAGGGTGGAGGGAGGGGGGGAGGGATTGGGGAGGGAGGGATGGAGGGAAGGAGGGAGGGGGAGTTAGGGGGGAGGGAGGGGGAGGGAGTTGGGGAGGGGGAGGAGGGGGGGAGGGAGTGGGGATGGAGGTGGGAAGGAGGGGGGATGAAGGGGTTGAGGGGGGAAGGAGGACCTCCCTTTTCCCAGTACCCCTCTTTCCCCGTTGAGCCCGTCCTCATAGGGTTTCCATTGTAACCGGGAGGGGGGGGAGGGAGGAGGAGGGAGGTGTGGAGGGAGGAGGGGAGGGGGAGGGAGGGGGGGAGGGGAGGGGGAAGGGGAGGGGGAAGGGGGGAGGGGGGAGGGATTGGGATCTCCCTTTTCCCAGTACCCCTCTTTCCCCGTTGGGCCCGTCCCCGTAGGGTTTCCATTGTAACCGGGAGGGGGGAGGGAGGGTGGAAGGAGGGGGAGGGGGGAGAGGGATGGAAGGGTGGAGGGAGGGGGGAGGGAGTGCGGGAGGGTGGGATGGAGGGAAGGAGGGAGGGGGGGAGTTAGGGGCTGAGTGGTGATGGAGGTTGGGATTGAGGGGGGAGGGAGGGGGGGAGCGAGTGGGGATGGAGGTGGGAAGGAGGGGGGGAGGAAGGGGTTGAGGGGGGAAGTGGAACCTCCCCTTTTCCCAGTACCCCTCTTTCCCCCACCACCAAGCCCCCTCCGCAACGACCCCTGTTGTCCCCCTCCCCAGTCCCCATTCTCAGACCCCCCCCCCCATTCTCTCTCTCCCCCAGACACACTCTCGTGCTTTTTTTCGAAACACTTGCCCGGTGGCCCACGAGCATAGGGGCCCAATGCTGATCTGTGTATGTTAAGTGACTTGCAATAAAAAAAAAATACTTTAAAAAAAGATAAGTGCTTTTTAAGTGCTTGTTTTGAAACATTCGCGGTCGCATAGTGCTTCTCACTGCGATCTGTTAGTGGTGCTTTTCGAAACAATGTAGCACCCATCTCAAACAAGCATTGGGAGGATGGGAGGGAGGGAAGGGGAGGGAGGGAGGAGAGAGGTGTGGAAGGAGGAGGGGAGGGAGGGGGGAAGGGGAGGGGGGAACGGGGGGAAGGGGGAGGGAGAGGGGAGGGAGGGGGGATGGGATGGGGAAGGGGGGAGGGAGGGGGACCTCCCCTTTTCCCAGTACCCCTCTTTCCCCGTTGGGCCCGTCCTCGTAGGGGTTTCCATTGTAACCGGGAGGAGGGGAGGGAGGGAGGAGGGAGGTGTGGAGGGAGGAGGGGAGGGGGGGAGGGAGAGGGTTAGGGGGGAGGGGGAGGGGAGGGGGGAAGGGGAGGGAGGGGGACCTCCCTTTTCCCAGTACCCCTCTTTCCCCGTTGGGCCCGTCCCGTAGGGTTTCCTTTGTAACCAGAAGGGGGGGAGGGAGTGTGGAAGGAGGGGGGAGGGGGAGAGGGATGGAAGTGTGGAGGGCGGCGGGGAGGGATGGAGGGAAGGAGGGAGGGGGGGAGTTAGGGGAGGAGGGGTGAGGGAGGTGGGCAGGGAGTTGGGAGGAGGGGGGGAGGAAGGAGGGGGGAGGGGGAGAGGGATGGAAGGGTGGAGGAGGGGGGGAGGGATGGAGGAAGGAGGGAGGGGGGGAGTTAGGGGAGGAGGGTGAGGGAGGTGGGGAGGGAGTTGGGGAGGAGGGGGGGAGGGAGTGGGGATGGAGGTGGGAAGGAGTGGGGAGGAAGGGGTTGAGGGGGGAAGGGGGGGAGGGAGGGAATAGGGGCCCCATGCTGATCTGTGTATGTTAAGTGACTTGCACAACTTTAAAAAACTGGCAGTTGCTTTTCGCAACAATGTTGCAACTATCCTCACACAAGCATTGTGACGTCACAAGCTGAAGACCTTGAAAAAAAAGGTCAGAAAAAAAATCATGTAAATTTAAAACCGAGCTGATCTCTCATTGGTGCACGGGTTGCCATTGTGACATCATGCGCTGAAGCCCCTTCAAGAAAAGGGTTAGAAATGAAAATTTAAACTTTAATATCTCTCTAGCTTTAAAAAGGTAGCTTCAATTTGAACGAAGTACTTACAATAGTTGCCCATGTTAATGGTGAATATGGCGGTACAAAAATCGTAGCGCTTTGGCGTACCGTCTAGGAGGAGTAGGGTTTGTAAGTTAAGCGTCAAGCAAAGAGGCTTCGGAATCTTCCGTACATACACACGGAATGTTTGCGTACATACACACGGAATGTTGGACCGCAGAGTTTTAGTAGTATACTAGACCGAGTGGGCCCGTTGGGCCCGTCCTCGTAGGGTTTCCATTGTAACCGGGAGGGAGGAAAGGGGGAGGGTTGGGGGAGGGAAGGGGGAGGGAGGAGGGGAGGGAGGGGGGAGGGGAGGGGGGGGGAGGGAGAGGGGAGGAGGGGGGTAGGGGGGAGGGAGGGGGGAGAGGGGGGGATGGGAGGGGGGAGGGGTGAAGGGAGGAGGGAAGGGGGGGAGGGAGAGGGGAGGGAGGTGGGTAGGGGGGAGGGAGGGAGGGGGACCTCCCCTTTTCCCAGTACCCCTCTTTCCCCGTTGGGCCCGTCCTCGTAGGGTTTCCATTGTAACCGGGAGGAGGGGAGGGCGGAAGGGGGAGGGAGGGAGGAGGGAGGTGTGGAGGGAGGAGGGGAGGGGAGGGAGGGGGAGGGGGGGAGGGGGAGGGAGAGGGGAGGGAGGAGGGGATTGAGGGGGACCTCCCCTTTTCCCAGTACTCCTCTTTCCCCGTTGGCCCGTCCTCGTAGGGTTTCAATTGTAACCGGGAGGGGGGGAGGGAGGGTGGAAGGAGGGGGGAGAGGGATGGAAGGGTGGAGGGAGGGGGGAGGGATTGGGGAGGGAGGGATGGAGGGAAGGAGGGAGGGGGGAGTTAGGGGGGAGGGGGGAGGGAGGGGGAGGGAGTTGGGGAGGGGGAGGAGGGGGGGAGGGAGTGGGGATGGAAGTGGGAAGGAGGGGGGATGAAGGGGTTGAGGGGGGAAGGAGGACCTCCCCTTTTCCCAGTACCCCTCTTTCCCCGTTGAGCCCGTCCTCATAGGGTTTCCATTGTAACCGGAGGGGGGGAGGGAGGGAGGAGGGAGGTGTGGAGGGAGGAGGGGAGGGGGAGGGAGGGGGGGAGGGGAGGGGGGAAGGGGAGGGGGAAGGGGGGAGGGGGGAGGGGAGGGAGGGGGTTAGGGGGGAGGGGGAGGGAGGGGGAGGGAGAGGGGAGGGGGAGGGGAAGGGGGAGGGAGGGGGACCTCCCCTTTTCCCAGTACTCCTCTTTCCCCGTTGGGCCCGTCCTCGTAGGGTTTCAATTGTAACCGGGAGGGGGGAGGGAGGGTGGAAGGAGGGGGGTGAGGATGGAAGGGTGGAGGGAGCGGGGAGGGATTGGGGAGGGAGGGAAGGAGGGAGGGGGGAGTTAGGGGGTAGGGGAGGGAGTTGGGGAGGGAGGGGGAGGAGGGGGGGAGGGAGTGGGGATGGAGGTGGGAAGGAGGGGGGATGAAGGGGTTGAGGGGGGAAGGGGGACCTCCCCTTTTCCCAGTACCCCTCTTTCCCCATTGGGCCTGTCCTCATAGGGTTTCCATTGTAACCGGGAGGGGGGGAGGGAGGGAGGAGGGAGGTGTGGAGGGAGGAGGGGATGGGGAGGGAGGGGGGAAGGGGGTAGGGGGAGGGGAGGGAGGGGGATCTCCCCTTTTCCCAGTACCCCTCTTTCCCCGTTGGGCTCGTCCCCGTAGGGTTTCCATTGTAACCGGGAGGGGGGGAGGGGGGGTGGAAGGAGGTGGAAGGGGGAGAGGGATGGAAGGGTGGAGGGAGGGGGCAGGGAGTGGGGGAGGGTGGGATGGAGGGAAGGAGGGAGGGGGGGAGTTAGGGGCTGAGTGGTGATGGAGGTTGGGATTGAGGGGGGAGGGAGGGGGGGAGCGAGTGGGGATGGAGGTGGGAAGGAGGGGGAGGAACGGGTTGAGGGGGGAAGTGGAACCTCCCCTTTTCCCAGTACCCCTCTTTCCCCCACCACCAAGCCCCCTCCGCAACGACCCCTGTTGTCCCCCTCCCCAGTCCCCATTCTCAGACCCCCCCCCATTCTCTCTCTCCCCCAGACACACTCTCAGTGCTTTTTTCGAAACACTTGCCCCGGTGGCCCACGAGCATAGGGGCCCAATGCTGATCTGTGTATGTTAAGTGACTTGCAATAAAAAAAAATATTTAAAAAAAGATAAGTGCTTTTTAAGTGCTTGTTTTGAAACATTCGCGGTCACATAGTGCTTCTCACTGCGATCTGTTAGTGGTGCTTTTCGAAACAATGTAGCACCCATCTCAAACAAGCATTGGGAGGATGGGAGGGAGGGAAGGGGAGGGAGGGAGGAGAGAGGTGTGGAGGGAGGGGGGAAGGGGAGGGGGGAACGGGGGGAAGGGGGAGGGAGAGGGGAGGGGGGGGGATGGGATGGGGGAAGGGATGGGGGAAGGGGGGAGGGAGGGGGACCCTCCCCTTTTCCCAGTACCCTCTTTCCCCGTTGGGCCCGTCCTCGTAGGGTTTCCATTGTAACCGGGAGGAGGGGAGGGAGGGAGGAGGGAGGTGTGGAGGAGGGGAGGGGGAGGGGGGGAAGGGGATGGAGAGGGTTAGGGGGGAGGGGGAGGGGGGGGTGAGGGGGGAAGGGGAGGGAGGGGTACCTCCCCTTTTCCCAGTACCCCTCTTTCCCCGTTGGGCCCGTCCCCGTAGGGTTTCCTTTGTAACCAGAAGGGGGGGAGGGAGGGTGGAAGGAGGGGGGAGGGGGAGAGGGATGGAAGGGTGGAGGGAGGGGGGGGAGGATGGAGGGAAGGAGGGAGGGGGGGAGTTAGGGGAGGAGGGGTGAGGGAGGTGGGGAGGGAGTTGGGGAGGAGGGGGGGAGGGAGTGGGGATGGAGCTGGGAAGGAGTGGGGAGGAAGGGGTTGAGGGGGGAAGGGGGGGAGGGAGGGAATAGGGGCCCCATGCTGATCTGTGTATGTTAAGTGACTTGCACAACTTTAAAAAACTGGCAGTTGCTTTTCGCAACAATGTTGCAACAATCTCACACAAGCATTGTGACGTCACAAGCTGAAGATGTAAATTTAAAACCGAGCTGATCTCTCATTGGTGCACGGGTGCCATTGTGACATCACGCGCTGAAGCCCCTTCAAGAAAAGGGTTAGAAATGAAAATTTAAACTTTAATATCTCTCTAGCTTTAAAAAGGTAGCTTCAATTTGAACGAAAGTACTTACAATAGTTGCCCACGTTAATGGTGAATATGGCGGTACAAAAATCGTAGCGCTTTGGTGTACCGTCTGGGAGGAGTAGGGTTTGTAAGTTATGGACAGAAACTCTTCGGAATCTTCCGTACATACACATATACATACATACATACGGAATGTTGGACCGCAGAGTTTTAGTAGTATATAGAAGACTAGACCGAGTGGGCCCGTTGGGCCCGTCCTCGTAGGGTTTCCATTGTAACCGGGAGGGGAGGAAAGGGGGAGGGTTGGGGGAGGGAAGGGGGAGGGAGGAGGGGAGGGGAGGGGGGGAGGGGAGGGGGGAGGGAGAGGGGAGGGAGGGGGTAGGGGGGAGGGAGGGGGAGAGGGGGGGATGGGAGGGGGAGGGGAGGGGGGAAGGGAGGAGGGAAAGGGGGGAGGGAGAGGGGAGGGAGGTGGGTAGGGGGGAGGGAGGGGGACCTCCCCTTTTCCCAGTACCCCTCTTTCCCCGTTGGGCCCGTCCTCGTAGGGTTTCCATTGTAACCGGGAGGAGGGGAGGCGGGAAGGGGGAGGGAGGGAGGAGGGAGGTGTGGAGGAGGAGGGGAGGGGAGGGAGGGGGGAGGGGAGGGAGGGGGGGTAGGGGGGAGGGGAAGGGGGGAGGGAGGGAGGGAGGGGGACCTCCCCTTTTCCCAGTACTCCTCTTTCCCCGTTGGGCCGGTCCTCGTAGGGTTTCAATTGTAACCGGGAGGGGGGGAGGGAGGGTGGAAGGAGGGGGGAGAGGGATGGAAGGGTGGAGGGAGGGGGGGAGGGATTGGGGAGGGAGGGAAGGAGGGAGGGGGGAGTTAGGGGGAGGGGGGAGGGAGTTGGGGAGGGAGGGGGAGGAGGGGGGGAGGGAGTGGGATGGAGGTGGGAAGGAGGGGGGATGAAGGGGTTGAGGGGGGAAGGGGGACCTCCCCTTTTCCCAGTACCCCTCTTTCCCCGTTGGGCCCGTCCTCATAGGGTTTCCATTGTAACCGGGAGGGGGGAGGGAGGGAGGTGTGGAGGGAGGAGGGGAGGGGGAGGGAGGGGGGAGGGGAGGGGGGAAGGGGAGGGGGGAAGGGGGGAGGGAGTAGGGGGGAGGGGAGGGAGGGGGATCTCCCCTTTTCCCAGTACCCCTCTTTCCCCGTTGGGCCCGTCCCCGTAGGGTTTCCATTGTAACCGGGAAACACTTGCCCCGGTGGCCCACGAGCATAGGGGCCCAATGCTGATCTGTGTATGTTAAGTGACTTGCAATTAAAAAAAATACTTTAAAAAAAGATAAGTGCTTTTTAAGTGCTTGTTTTGAAACATTCGCGGTCACATAGTGCTTCTCACTGCGATCTGTTAGTGGTGCTTTTCGAAACAATGTAGCACCCATCTCAAACAAGCATTGGGAGGATGGGAGGGAGGGAAGGGGAGGGAGGGAGGAGAGAGGTGTGGAGGGATGGGGGAAGGGGAGGGGGGAACGGGGGGAAGGGGGAGGGAGAGGAGAGGGAGGGGGGATGGGATGGGGGAAGGGGGGAGGGAGGGGGACCTCCCCTTTTCCCAGTACCCCTCTTTCCCCGTTGGGCCCGTCCTCGTAGGGTTTCCATTGTAACCGGGAGGAGGGGAGGGAGGGAGGAGGGAGGTGTGGAGGGAGGAGGGGAGGGGGAAGGGGGAGGGAGAGGGTTAGGGGGGAGGGGAGGGGAGGGGAGGGAGGGGGACCTCCCCTTTTCCCAGTACCCCTCTTTCCCCGTTGGGCCCGTCCCCGTAGGGTTTCCTTTGTAACCAGAAGGGGGGAGGGAGGGTGGAAGGAGGGGGAGGGGGAGAGGGATGGAAGGGTGGAGGGAGGGGGGGAGGGATGGAGGGAAGGAGGGAGGGGGGGGAGTTAGGGGAGGAGGGGTGAGGGAGGTGGGGAGGGAGTTGGGGAGGAGGGGGGGAGGGAGTGGGGATGGAGGTGGGAAGGAGTGGGGAGGAAGGGGTT
This sequence comes from Rhinoraja longicauda, assembly GCF_053455715.1. Lineage (NCBI taxonomy): Eukaryota > Metazoa > Chordata > Chondrichthyes > Rajiformes > Arhynchobatidae > Rhinoraja > Rhinoraja longicauda. Next base: position 25,130 of record NW_027602234.1, on the reverse strand, counting down.
GAGGGGGGAAGGGGGGGGAGGGAGGGAATAGGGGCCCCATGCTGATCTGTGTATGTTAAGTGACTTGCACAACTTTAAAAAACTGGCAGTTGCCTTTCGCAACAATGTTGCAACAATCTCACACAAGCATTGTGACGTCACAAGCTGAAGATGTAAATTTAAAACCGAGCTGATCTCTCATTGGTGCACGGGTGCCATTGTGACATCACGCGCTGAAGCCCCTTCAAGAAAAGGGTTAGAAATGAAAATTAAACTTTAATATCTCTCTAGCTTTAAAAAGGCAGCTTCAATTTGAACGAAAGTACTTACAATAGTTGCCCATGTTAATGGTGAATATGGCGGTACAAAAATCGTAGCGCTTTGGTGTACCGTCAGGGAGGAGTAGGGTTTGTAAGTTATGGACAGAAACTCTTCGGAATCTTTGCGTACATACACATATACATACGGAATGTTGGACCGCAGAGTTTTAGTAGTATATAGATAGATAGATAGATAGACTAGAAAAGAGGGCCCGTTGGGCCCGTCCCCACACCCCCCATTCTCTCCTCCCCCAGCCCCACCCTTACTCTCCAAGTGTGCCCGTTGGGGAGGGCCCGTTGGGCCCGTCCCCACACCCCCCATTCTCTCCTCCCCCAGCCCCACTCTTACTCTCCAAGATGTTTTGTTTTTTTTTCCTAATCAGATGTGCAGTACTTTGGTCAACGTGGGTTGTTTTTAAATGTGCTATACAAATAAAAGTGACTTGACTTGACTTGACTTGACTTGCAATAACAAAAAAGACTTCTTGGAAGCTTTTGGAAACAATGTAGCCGTCACAAGCTGAAAACTAAATCCTTGCTGAAAACTAAATCCTTTTCTGGAAACTTTTGGAAACAAATGTAGCCCCTTGAAGAAAAGGGTTAGAAATGAAAATTTAAACTTTAATATCTCTCTAGCTTTAAAAAGGTAGCTTCAATTTGAACGAAAGTACTTACAATAGTTGCCCAGGTTAATTGTGAATACGGCGGTACAAAAATCGTAGCGCTTTGGTGTACCGTCTTGGAGGAGTAGGGTTTGTAAGTTAAACTTCCGTACATACACACATACATCCCTACATACGAACGCAGAGTTTTAGTATTATACTAGAAAAGAGGGCCCGTTGGGCCCGTCCCCACACCCCCCATTCTCTCCTCCCCCAGCCCCACCCTTACTCTCCAAGTGTGCCCGTTGGGGAGGGCCCGTTGGGCCCGTCCCCACACCCCCCATTCTCTCCTCCCCCAGCCCCACTCTTACTCTCCAAGATGTTTTGTTTTTTTTTCCTAATCAGATGTGCAGTACTTTGGTCAACGTGGGTTGTTTTTAAATGTGCTATACAAATAAAAGTGACTTGACTTGACTTGACTTGACTTGCAATAACAAAAAAGACTTCTTGGAAGCTTTTCGAAACAATGTAGCCGTCACAAGCTGAAAACTAAATCCTTGCTGAAAACTAAATCCTTTTCTGGAAACTTTTGGAAACAAATGTAGCCCCTTGAAGAAAAGGGTTAGAAATGAAAATTTAAACTTTAATATCTCTCTAGCTTTAAAAAGGTAGCTTCAATTTGAACGAAAGTACTTACAATAGTTGCCCAGGTTAATTGTGAATACGGCGGTACAAAAATCGTAGCGCTTTGGTGTACCGTCTTGGAGGAGTAGGGTTTGTAAGTTAAACTTCCGTACATACACACATACATCCCTACATACGAACGCAGAGTTTTAGTATTATACTAGAAAAGAGGGCCCGTTGGGCCCGTCCCCACACCCCCCATTCTCACTCCCCCAGCCCCACTCTTACTCTCCAAGTGTGCCCGTTGGGCCCGGAAAAGAGGGCCCGTTGGGCCCGTCCCCACACCCCCCATTCTCTCCTCCCCCAGCCCCACTCTTACTCTCCAAGTGTGCCCGTTGGGGAGGGCCCGTTGGGCCCGTCCCCACACCCCCCATTCTCTCCTCCCCCAGCCCCACTCTTACTCTGTCCTCCTGATCTGTGTATGTCAAGTGACCACTATAGCCTTCTTTTTTTTTTTTTTTTCCTAATCAGATGTTTTGGGTTTTTTTCCTAATCAGATGTGCAGTACTTTGGTCAACGTGGGTTGTTTTTAAATGTGCTATACAAATAAAAGTGACTTGACTTGACTTGACTTGACTTGCAATAACAAAAAAGACTTCTTGGAAGCTTTTCGAAACAATGTAGCCGCCGTCACAAGCTGAAAACTAAATCCTTGCTGAAAACTAAATCCTTTTCTGTAAACTTTTGGAAACAAATGTAGCCCCTTGAAGAAAAGGGTTAGAAATGAAAATTTAAACTTTAATATCTCTCTAGCTTTAAAAAGGTAGCTTCAATTTGAACGAAAGTACTTACAATAGTTGCCCAGGTTAATGGTGAATACGGCGGTACAAAAATCGTAGCGCTTTGGTGTACCGTCTAGGAGGAGTAGGGTTTGTAAGTAATCTTCCGTACATACACATATACATACATACATACGGAATGTTGGACCGCAGAGTTTTAGTATTATACTAGAAAAGAGGGCCCGTTGGGCCCGTCCCCACACCCCCCATTCTCACTCCCCCAGCCCCACTCTTACTCTCCAAGTGTGCCCGTTGGGCCCGGAAAAGAGGGCCCGTTGGGCCCGTCCCCACACCCCCCATTCTCTCCTCCCCCAGCCCCACTCTTACTCTCCAAGTGTGCCCGTTGGGCCCGTCCTCCTGATCTGTGTATGTCAAGTGAGCACTATAGCCTTCATTTTTTTTTTTTTTTCCTAATCAGATGTTTTGTTTTTTTTTCCTAATCAGATGTGCAGCACTTTGGTCAACGTGGGTTGTTTTTAAATGTGCTATACAAATAAAACTGACTTGACTTGACTTGCAATAACAAAAAAGACTTCTTGGAAGCTTTTCGAAACAATGTAGCCGTCACAAGCTGAAAACTAAATCCTTGCTGAAAACTAAATCCTTTTCTGGAAACTTTTGGAAACAAATGTAGCCCCTTGAAGAAAAGGGTTAGAAATGAAAAATTTAAACTTTAATATCTCTCTAGCTTTAAAAAGGTAGCTTCAATTTGAACGAAAGTACTTACAATAGTTGCCCAGGTTAATGGTGAATACGGCGGTACAAAAATCGTAGCGCTTTGGTGTACCGTCTAGGAGGAGTAGGGTTTGTAAGTAATCTTCCGTACATACACATATACATACATACATACGGAATGTTGGACCGCAGAGTTTTAGTATTATATAGATAGATATAGATAGACTAGAAAAGAGGGCCCGTTGGGCCCGTCCCCACACCCCCCATTCTCACTCCCCCAGCCCCACTCTTACCCTCCAAGTGTGCCCGTTGGGCCCGGAAAAGAGGGCCCGTTGGGCCCGTCCCCACACCCCCCATTCTCTCCTCCCCCAGCCCCACTCTTACTCTCCAAGTGTGCCCGTTGGGCCCGTCCTCCTGATCTGTGTATGTAAAGTGACCACTATAGCCTTCTTTTTCAGATGTGCAGTACTTTGGTCAACGTGGGTTGTTTTTAAATGTGCTATACAAATAAAACTGACTTGACTTGACTTGCAATAACAAAAAAGACTTCTTGGAAGCTTTTCGAAACAATGTAGCCGTCACAAGCTGAAAACTAAATCCTTGCTGAAAACTAAATCCTTTTCTGGAAACTTTTGGAAACAAATGTAGCCCCTTCAAGAAAAGGGTTAGAAATGAAAAATTTAAACTTTAATATCTCTCTAGCTTTAAAAAGGTAGCTTCAATTTGAACGAAAGTACTTACAATAGTTGCCCAGGTTAATGGTGAATACGGCGGTACAAAAATCGTAGCGCTTTGGTGTACCGTCTTGGAGGAGTAGGGTTTGTAAGTTAAACTTCCGTACATACACACATACATCCCTACATACGAACGCAGAGTTTTAGTATTATACTAGACCGAGTGGGCCCGTTGGGCCCGTCCTCGTAGGGTTTCCATTGTAACCGGGAGGGGAGGAAAGGGGGAGGGTTGGGGGAGGGAAGGGGGAGGGAGGAGGGGAGGGGAGGGGGGGAGGGGAGGGGGGAGGGAGAGGGGAGGGAGGGGGTAGGGGGGAGGGAGGGGGAGAGGGGGGGATGGGAGGGGGAGGGGAGGGGGGAAGGGAGGAGGGAAAGGGGGGAGGGAGAGGGGAGGGAGGTGGGTAGGGGGGAGGGAGGGGGACCTCCCCTTTTCCCAGTACCCCTCTTTCCCCGTTGGGCCCGTCCTCGTAGGGTTTCCATTGTAACCGGGAGGAGGGGAGGGCGGGAAGGGGGAGGGAGGGAGGAGGGAGGTGTGGAGGGAGGAGGGGAGGGGAGGGAGGGGGGAGGGGAGGGAGGGGGGTAGGGGGGAGGGGAAGGGGGGAGGGAGGGGGACCTCCCCTTTTCCCAGTACTCCTCTTTCCCCGTTGGGCCGGTCCTCGTAGGGTTTCAATTGTAACCGGGAGGGGGGGAGGGAGGGTGGAAGGAGGGGGGAGAGGGATGGAAGGGTGGAGGGAGGGGGGGAGGGATTGGGGAGGGAGGGAAGGAGGGAGGGGGGAGTTAGGGGGGAGGGGGGAGGGAGTTGGGGAGGGAGGGGGAGGAGGGGGGGAGGGAGTGGGGATGGAGGTGGGAAGGAGGGGGGATGAAGGGGTTGAGGGGGGAAGGGGGACCTCCCCTTTTCCCAGTACCCCTCTTTCCCCGTTGGGCCCGTCCTCATAGGGTTTCCATTGTAACCGGGAGGGGGGAGGGAGGGAGGTGTGGAGGGAGGAGGGGAGGGGGAGGGAGGGGGGAGGGGAGGGGGGAAGGGGAGGGGGGAAGGGGGGAGGGAGTAGGGGGGAGGGGAGGGAGGGGGATCTCCCCTTTTCCCAGTACCCCTCTTTCCCCGTTGGGCCCGTCCCCGTAGGGTTTCCATTGTAACCGGGAAACACTTGCCCCGGTGGCCCACGAGCATAGGGGCCCAATGCTGATCTGTGTATGTTAAGTGACTTGCAATTAAAAAAAATACTTTAAAAAAAGATAAGTGCTTTTTAAGTGCTTGTTTTGAAACATTCGCGGTCACATAGTGCTTCTCACTGCGATCTGTTAGTGGTGCTTTTCGAAACAATGTAGCACCCATCTCAAACAAGCATTGGGAGGATGGGAGGGAGGGAAGGGGAGGGAGGGAGGAGAGAGGTGTGGAGGGATGGGGGAAGGGGAGGGGGGAACGGGGGGAAGGGGGAGGGAGAGGAGAGGGAGGGGGGATGGGATGGGGGAAGGGGGGAGGGAGGGGGACCTCCCCTTTTCCCAGTACCCCTCTTTCCCCGTTGGGCCCGTCCTCGTAGGGTTTCCATTGTAACCGGGAGGAGGGGAGGGAGGGAGGAGGGAGGTGTGGAGGGAGGAGGGGAGGGGGAAGGGGGAGGGAGAGGGTTAGGGGGGAGGGGGAGGGGAGGGGAGGGAGGGGGACCTCCCCTTTTCCCAGTACCCCTCTTTCCCCGTTGGGCCCGTCCCCGTAGGGTTTCCTTTGTAACCAGAAGGGGGGAGGGAGGGTGGAAGGAGGGGGGAGGGGGAGAGGGATGGAAGGGTGGAGGGAGGGGGGGAGGGATGGAGGGAAGGAGGGAGGGGGGGGAGTTAGGGGAGGAGGGGTGAGGGAGGTGGGGAGGGAGTTGGGGAGGAGGGGGGGAGGGAGTGGGGATGGAGGTGGGAAGGAGTGGGGAGGAAGGGGTTGAGGGGGGAAGGGGGGGGAGGGAGGGAATAGGGGCCCCATGCTGATCTGTGTATGTTAAGTGACTTGCACAACTTTAAAAAACTGGCAGTTGCCTTTCGCAACAATGTTGCAACAATCTCACACAAGCATTGTGACGTCACAAGCTGAAGATGTAAATTTAAAACCGAGCTGATCTCTCATTGGTGCACGGGTGCCATTGTGACATCACGCGCTGAAGCCCCTTCAAGAAAAGGGTTAGAAATGAAAATTAAACTTTAATATCTCTCTAGCTTTAAAAAGGCAGCTTCAATTTGAACGAAAGTACTTACAATAGTTGCCCATGTTAATGGTGAATATGGCGGTACAAAAATCGTAGCGCTTTGGTGTACCGTCAGGGAGGAGTAGGGTTTGTAAGTTATGGACAGAAACTCTTCGGAATCTTTGCGTACATACACATATACATACGGAATGTTGGACCGCAGAGTTTTAGTAGTATATAGATAGAAGATATAGATAGACTAGACCGAGTGGGCCCGTTGGGCCCGTCCTCGTAGGGTTTCCATTGTAACCGGGAGGGGAGGAAAGGGGGAGGGTTGGGGGAGGGAAGGGGGAGGGAGGAGGGGAGGGAGGGGGGGAGGGGAGGGGGAGGGAGAGGGGAAGGAGGGGGGTAGGGAGAGGGGGGGATGGGAGGGGGGAGGGGAGGGGGGGAGGGAGGAGGGAAGGGGGGAGGGAGAGGGGAGGGAGGTGGGTAGGGGGGAGGGAGGGAGGGGGACCTCCCCTTTTCCCAGTACCCCTCTTTCCCCGTTGGGACCGTCCTCGTAGGGTTTCCATTGTAACCGGGAGGAGGGGAGGGCGGGAAGGGGGAGGGAGGGAGGAGGGAGGTGTGGAGGGAGGAGGGGAGGGGAGGGAGGGGGGAGGGGGGGAAGGGGAGGGGGGAAGGGGGGAAGGGGGAGGGAGAGGGAGAGGGGAGGGAGGGGGGATGGGATGGGGGAAGGGGGGAGGGAGGGGGACCTCCCCTTTTCCCAGTACTCCTCTTTCCCCGTTGGGCCCGTCCTCGTAGGGTTTCAATTGTAACCGGGAGGGGGGGAGGGAGGGTGGAGAGGGATGGAAGGGTGGAGGGAGGGGGGGAGGGATTGGGGAGGGAGGGATGGAGGGAGGGGGGAGTTAGGGGGGAGGGGGGAGGGAGTTGGGGAGGGAGGGGGAGGAGGGGGGGAGGGAGTGGGGATGGAGGTGGGAAGGAGGGGGGATGAAGGGGTTGAGGGGGGAAGGGGGACCTCCCCTTTTCCCAGTACCCCTCTTTCCCCGTTGGGCCCGTCCTCATAGGGTTTCCATTGTAACCGGGAGGGGGGGAGGGAGGTGTGGAGGGAGGTGTGGAGGGAGGAGGGGAGGGGGAGGGAGGGGGGGAGGGGAGGGGGGAAGGGGAGGGGGAAGGGGGGAGGGGGTAGGGGGGAGGGGAGGGAGGGGGACCTCCCCTTTTCCCAGTACCCCTCTTTCCCCGTTGGGCCCGTCCCCGTAGGGTTTCTATTGTAACCGGGAGGGGGGAGGGAGGATGGAAGGAGGGGGGAGGGGGAGAGGGATGGAAGGGTGGATTGATTGGGGGAGGGAGGGATGGAGGGAAGGAGGGAGGGGGGGAGATAGGGGGGAGGTTTGAGGGAGGGGGGGAGATAGGGGGGAGGTTTGAGGGAGGTGGGGAGGGCGGGGGAGGGAGTTGGGGAGGGAGGGGGAGGAGGGGGGGAGGGAGTGGGGATGGAGGTGGGAAGGAAGGGGTTGAGGGGTGAAGGGGGACCTCCCATTTTCCCAGTACCCCTCTTTCCCCCACCACCAAGCCCCCTCCGCAACGACCCCTGTTGTCCCCCTCCCCAGTCCCCATTCTCAGACCCCCCCCCCATTCTCTCTCTCCCCCAGACACACTCCAAGTGCTGTTTCGCAACACTTGCCCCGGTGGCCCACGAGCATAGAGGCCCCATGTTGATCTGTGTATGTTAAGTGACTTGCAATAAAAAAGACTACTTGAAAACAGTGGTTTAAAGTGGTTTAAAGTGCTGTTTTTGCTACATTCGCGGTCATTTAGTGCTTCTCACGACCACGGTCATTTAGTGCTTCTCACTGCGATCTGTTAGTGGTGCTTTTCGAAACAATGTAGCACCCATCTCAAACAAGCATTGGGAGGATGGGAGGGAGGGAAGGGGAGGGAGGGAGGAGAGAGGTGTGGAGGGAGGAGGGGAGGGAGGGGGAAGGGGAGGGGGGAACGGGGGGAAGGGGGAGGGAGAGGGGAGGGAGGGGGGATGGGATGGGGGAAGGGGGGAGGGAGGGGGACCTCCCCTTTTCCCAGTACCCCTCTTTCCCCGTTGGGCCCGTCCTCGTAGGGTTTCCATTGTAACCGGGAGGAGGGGAGGGAGGGAGGAGGGAGGTGTGGAGGGAGGAGGGGAGGGGGGGAGGGGAGGGGGGAAGGGGTAGGGAGAGGGTTAGGGGGGAGGGGATGGGGGAGGGGGTAAGGGGAGGGAGGGGGACCTCCCCTTTTCCCAGTACCCCTCTTTCCCCGTTGGGCCCGTCCCCGTAGGGTTTCCTTTGTAACCAGAAGGGGGGGAGGGAGGGTGGAAGGAGGGGGGAGGGGGAGAGGGATGGAAGGGTGGAGGGAGGGGGGGAGGGATGGAGGGAAGGAGGGAGGGGGGGAGTTAGGGGAGGAGGGGTGAGGGAGGTGGGGAGGGAGTTGGGGAGGAGGGGGGGAGGGAGTGGGGATGGAGGTGGGAAGGAGTGGGGAGGAAGGGGTTGAGGGGGGAAGGGGGGGAGGGAGGGAATAGGGGCCCCATGCTGATCTGTGTATGTTAAGTGACTCGCACAACTTTTAAAAACTGGCAGTTGCTTTTCGCAACAATGTTGCAAACCATCTCACACAAGCATTGTGACGTCACAAGCTGAAGACCTTGAAAAAAAAGGTCAGAAAAAAAATTATGTAAATTTAAAACCGAGCTGATCTTTCATTGGTGCACGGGTGCCATTGTGACATCACGCGCTGAAGCCCCTTCAAGAAAAGGGTTAGAAATGAGAAATTTTAACTTTAATATCTCTCTAGCTTTAAAAAGGTAGCTTCAATTTGAACGAAAGTACTTACAATAGTTGCCCATGTTAATGGTGAATATGGCGGTACAAAAATCGTAGCGCTTTGGTGTACCGTCTGGGAGGAGTAGGGTTTTTAAGTTATGGACAGAAATCTTCGGAATCTTCCGTACAAACATACGGAATCTTCCGTATATACATACGGAATGTTGGACCGCAGAGTTTTAGTAGTATACTAGACCGAGTGGGCCCGTTGGGCCCGTCCTCGTAGGGTTTCCATTGTAACCGGGAGGGGAGGAAAGGGGGAGGGTTGGGGGAGGGAAGGGGGAGGGAGGAGGGGAGGGAGGGGGGAGGGGAGGGGGGGGAGGGAGAGGGGAGGGAGGGGGGTAGGGGGGAGGGAGGGGGGAGAGGGGGGGATGGGAGGGGGGAGGGGTGAAGGGAAGAGGGAAGGGGGGGAGGGAGAGGGGAGGGAGGTGGGTAGGGGGAGGGAGGGAGGGGGACCTCCCCTTTTCCCAGTACCCCTCTTTCCCCGTTGGGCCCGTCCTCGTAGGGTTTCCATTGTAACCGGGAGGAGGGGAGGGCGGGAAGGGGGAGGGAGGGAGGAGGGAGGTGTGGAGGGAGGAGGGGAGGGGAGGGAGGGGGAGGGGGGGGAGGGGGAGGGAGGGGGAGGGAGAGGGGAGGGAGGAGGGGATTGAGGGGGACCTCCCCTTTTCCCAGTACTCCTCTTTCCCCGTTGGGCCCGTCCTCGTAGGGTTTCAATTGTAACCGGGAGGGGGGGAGGGAGGGTGGAAGGAGGGGGGAGAGGGATGGAAGGGTGGAGGGAGGGGGGGAGGGATTGGGGAGGGAGGGATGGAGGGAAGGAGGGAGGGGGGAGTTAGGGGGGAGGGGGGAGGGAGGGGGAGGGAGTTGGGGAGGGGGAGGAGGGGGGGAGGGAGTGGGGATGGAGGTGGGAAGGAGGGGGGATGAAGGGGTTGAGGGGGGAAGGAGGACCTCCCCTTTTCCCAGTACCCCTCTTTCCCCGTTGAGCCCGTCCTCATAGGGTTTCCATTGTAACCGGGAGGGGGTGAGGGAGGGAGGAGGGAGGTGTGGAGGGAGGAGGGGAGGGGGAGGGAGGGGGGAGGGGAGGGGGGAAGGGGAGGGGGAAGGGGGGAGGGGGGAGGGGAGGGAGGGGATCTCCCCTTTTCCCAGTACCCCTCTTTCCCCGTTGGGCCCGTCCCCGTAGGGTTTCCATTGTAACCGGGAGGGGGGAGGGAGGGTGGAAGGAGGGGGGAGGGGGAGAGGTATGGAAGGGTGGAGGGAGGGGGGAGGGAGTGCGGGAGGGTGGGATGGAGGGAAGGAGGGAGGGGGGAGTTAGGGGCTGAGTGGTGATGGAGGTTGGGATTGAGGGGGGAGGGAGGGGGGGAGCGAGTGGGGATGGAGGTGGGAAGGAGGGGGGAGGAAGGGGTTGAGGGGGGAAGTGGAACCTCCCCTTTTCCCAGTACCCCTCTTTCCCCCACCACCAAGCCCCCTCCGCAACGACCCCTGTTGTCCCCCTCCCCAGTCCCCATTCTCAGACCCCCCCCCATTCTCTCTCTCCCCCAGACACACACTCAGTGCTTTTTTCGAAACACTTGCCCCGGTGGCCCACGAGCATAGGGGCCCAATGCTGATCTGTGTATGTTAAGTGACTTGCAATAAAAAAAAATACTTAAAAAAAAGATAAGTGCTTTTTAAGTGCTTGTTTTGAAACATTCGCGGTCGCATAGTGCTTCTCACTGCGATCTGTTAGTGGTGCTTTTCGAAACAATGTAGCACCCATCTCAAACAAGCATTGGGAGGATGGGAGGGAGGGAAGGGGAGGGAGGGAGGAGAGAGGTGTGGAAGGAGGAGGGGAGGGAGGGGGGAAGGGGAGGGGGGAACGGGGGAAGGGGGAGGGAGAGGGGAGGGAGGGGGATGGGATGGGGGAAGGGGGGAGGGAGGGGGACCTCCCCTTTTCCCAGTACCCCTCTTTCCCCGTTGGGCCCGTCCTCGTAGGGTTTCCATTGTAACCGGGAGGAGGGGAGGGAGGGAGGAGGGAGGTGTGGAGGGAGGAGGGGAGGGGGGGAGGGGAGGAGGGGGAGGGAGAGGGTTAGGGGGGAGGGGGAGGGGGGAGGGGAGGGGGGAAGGGGAGGGAGGGGGACCTCCCCTTTTCCCAGTACCCCTCTTTCCCCGTTGGGCCCGTCCCCGTAGGGTTTCCTTTGTAACCAGAAGGGGGGGAGGGAGGGTGGAAGGAGGGGGGAGGGGGAGAGGGATGGAAGGGTGGAGGGCGGGGGGGAGTGATGGAGGGAAGGAGGGAGGGGGAGTTAGGGGAGGAGGGGTGAGGGTGGTGGGGAGGGAGTTGGGGAGGAGGGGGGGAGGGAGTGGGGATGGAGGTGGGAAGGAGTGGGGAGGAAGGGGTTGAGGGGGGAAGGGGGGGAGGGAGGGAATAGGGGCCCCATGCTGATCTGTGTATGTTAAGTGACTTGCACAACTTTAAAAAACTGGCAGTTGCTTTTCGCAACAATGTTGCAACTATCCTCACACAAGCATTGTGACGTCACAAGCTGAAGACCTTGAAAAAAAAGGTCAGAAAAAAAATCATGTAAATTTAAAACCGAGCTGATCTCTCATTGGTGCACGGGTGCCATTGTGACATCACGCGCTGAAGCCCCTTCAAGAAAAGGGTTAGAAATGAAAATTTAAACTTTAATATCTCTCTAGCTTTAAAAAGGTAGCTTCAATTTGAACGAAAGTACTTACAATAGTTGCCCATGTTAATGGTGAATATGGCAGTACAAAAATCGTAGCGCTTTGGCGTACCGTCTAGGAGGAGTAGGGTTTGTAAGTTAAGCGTCAAGCAAAGACGCTTCGGAATCTTCCGTACATACACACGGAATGTTTGCGTACATACACACGGAATGTTGGACCGCAGAGTTTTAGTAGTATACTAGACCGAGTGGGCCCGTTGGGCCCGTCCTCGTAGGGTTTCCATTGTAACCGGGAGGATGGGAGGGAGGGAAGTGGGAGGGAGGGGGGGAGGGGAGGGTGGAGTGGAGGGGGGAGGGGAGGGGGAAGGAGGGGAGGGGGATGGGGAGGGAGAGGGGAGGGAGGGGGGTGGGGGGAGGGTCTATTTTACTTTAAAATAAACAGCGTTCTTTGTTGAAAAGGAAATAAACTTATCTATAGAGCATCAGCTTTTTTAAAATAAATAAAATCAAACTTAATGAAAATCACATTCCTCATTTTAAATAAATGTCTTTGTTATAAATGAAATCAAACAGCGGGAGAGGCGACGGCGACTACACCTCCCGGCGGTCAGCGCTGCTGGGACGGGAGGGAGGGAGGGATGAGGGAGGGAGGAGAGTGGGGAGGGAGGGGTACCTCCCCTTTTCCCAGTACTCTTCTTTCCCAAACCACCAAGCCCCCTGTTGTCCCCCTCCCCAGTCCCCATTCTCAGACCCCCCCATTCTCTCTCCCCCAGATACACTCTTACTCTCCCCCCCCCTTTCCCCAGCACACCCCTTTCCCCATTGGGCCCGTCCTCGTAGGGTTTCCATTGTAACCATGAGGCAGGGAGGGAGGGGGGAGGGAGGGAAGAGGGAGGTGTGGAGGGAGGAGGGGAGGGGGAGGGAGGGGGAGGGGGGAAGGGGGGGAGGTGGAGGGAGGGGGGAGGGAGAGGTGGAGGGGTGGGGGGAAGGGGTGAGGGTGGAAGGGGGAGGGAGGGGGACCTCCCCTTTTCCCAGTACCCCTCTTTCACCGTTGTGCCCGTCCTCGTAAGGTTTCCATTGTAACCGGGAGGGGAGTGGGGGGGAGGGAAGGGAGGAGGGAGGTGTGGAGGGGGGAGGGGAGGGGGAGGGGGGAAGGGGCAAGGGGGAGGGAGAGGGGAGGGAGGGGGTAGGGAGGGGGGAAGGGGGGAGGGAGGGGGACCACCCGTTTTCCCAGTACCCCTCTTTCCCCGTTGGGCCCGTCGTCGTAGGGTTTCCATTGTAACCGGGAGGGGAGGTAGGGAAGGGGGAGGGAGGGAGGAGGGAGGTGTGGAGGGAGGAGGGGAGGGGGAGGGAGGAGGGGAGGGGGAGGGAGGGGGAAGGGGGAGGAGGGAGAGGGGAGGGAGGGGGGTAGGGGGGAGGGAGGAGGGAGGTGTGGAGGGAGGAGGGGAGGGGGAGGGAGGGGGGAGGGGAGGGGGGAGGGAGAGGGGGAGGGGGAGGGAGGGAGCGTGTAAGGGGGAGGGAGGGGGACCTCCCCTTTTCCCAGTACCCCGCTTTCCCCGTTGGGCCCGTCCTCGTAGGGTTTCCATTGTAACCGGGAGGAGGGGAGGGAGGGAGGAGGGAGGTGTGGAGGGAGGAGGGGAGGGGGGAAGGGGGAGGGAGAGGGTTAGGGGGGAGGGGGAGGGGGGAGGGGAGGGGAGGGAGGGGGACCTCCCCTTTTCCCAGTACCCCTCTTTCCCCGTTGGGCCCGTCCCCGTAGGGTTTCCTTTGTAACCAGAAGGGGGCGAGGGAGGGTGGAAGGAGGGGGTAGGGGGAGAGGGATGGAAGGGTGGAGGGAGGGGGGGAGGATGGAGGGAAGGAGGGAGGGGGGGGAGTTAGGGGAGGAGGGGTGAGGGAGGTGGGGAGGGAGTTGGGGAGGAGGGGGGGAGGGAGTGGGGATGGAGGTGGGAAGGAGTGGGGAGGAAGGGGTGAGGGGGGAAGGGGGGGAGGGAGGGAATAGGGGCCCCATGCTGATCTGTGTATGTTAAGTGACTTGCACAACTTTTAAAAACTGGCAGTTGCTTTTCGCAACAATGTTGCAACAATCTCACACAAGCATTGTGACGTCACAAGCTGAAGATGTAAATTTAAAACCGAGCTGATCTCTCATTGGTGCACGGGTGCCATTGTGACATCACGCACTGAAGCCCCTTCAAGAAAAGGGTTAGAAATGAAAATTTATACTTTAATATCTCTCTAGCTTTAAAAAGGTAGCTTCAATTTGAACGAAAGTACTTACAATAGTTGCCCATGTTAATGGTGAATAAGGCGGTACAAAAATCGTAGCGCTTTGGTGTACCGTCTGGGAGGAGTAGGGTTTGGACCCTTCAAGAAAAGTGTTAGAAATGAAAATTTAATCTTTAATATCTCTCTAGCTTTAAAAAGGTAGCTTCAATTTGAACGAAAGTACTTACAACAGTTGCCCATGTTAATGGTGAATACGGCGGTACAAAAATCGTAGCGCTTTGGTGTACCGTCTGGGAGGAGCAGGGTTTGTAAGTTATGGACAGAAATCTTCGGAATCTTCCGTATATACATACGGAATCTTCCGTATATACATACGGAATGTTGGACCGCAGAGTTTTAGTATTATACTAGACCGAGTGGGCCCGTTGGGCCCGTCCTCGTAGGGTTTCCATTGTAACCGGGAGGGGAGGAAAGGGGGAGGGTTGGGGGAGGGAAGGGGGAGGGAGGAGGGGAGGGAGGGGGGAGGGGAGGGGGAGGGAGAGGGGAGGGAGGGGGGTAGGTGGGACGGAGGGGGGAGAGGGGGGGATGGGAGGGGGAGGGGAGGGGGGGAGGGAGGAGGGAAGGGGGGGAGGGAGAGGGGAGGGAGGTGGGTAGGGGGGAGGGAGGGAGGGGGACCTCCCCTTTTCCCAGTACCCCTCTTTCCCCGTTGGGCCCGTCCTCGTAGGGTTTCCATTGTAACCGGGAGGAGGGGAGGGCGGGAAGGGGGAGGGAGGGAGGAGGGAGGTGTGGAGGGAGGAGGGGAGGGGAGGGAGGGGGGAGGGGGGGAAGGGGAGGGGGGAAGGGGGGAAGGGGGAGGGAGAGGGAGAGGGGAGGGAGGGGGGATGGGATGGGGGAAGGGGGGAGGGAGGGGGACCTCCCCTTTTCCCAGTACTCCTCTTTCCCCGTTCGGCCCGTCCTCGTAGGGTTTCAATTGTAACCGGGAGGGGGGGAGGGAGGGTGGAAGGAGGGGGGAGAGGGATGGAAGGGTGGAGGGAGGGGGGGAGGGATTGGGGAGGGAGGGATGGAGGGAGGGGGGAGTTAGGGGGGAGGGGGGAGGGAGTTGGGGAGGGAGGGGGAGGAGGGGGGGAGGGAGTGGGGATGGAGGTGGGAAGGAGGGGGGATGAAGGGGTTGAGGGGGGAAGGGGGACCTCCCCTTTTCCCAGTACCCCTCTTTCCCCGTTGGGCCCGTCCTCATAGGGTTTCCATTGTAACCGGGAGGGGGGGAGGGAGGTGTGGAGGGAGGTGTGGAGGGAGGAGGGGAGGGGGAGGGAGGGGGGGAGGGGAGGGGGGAAGGGGAGGGGGAAGGGGGGAGGGGGTAGGGGGGAGGGGAGGGTGGGGGACCTCCCCTTTTCCCAGTACCCCTCTTTCCCCGTTGGGCCCGTCCCCGTAGGGTTTCTATTGTAACCGGGAGGGGGGAGGGAGGATGGAAGGAGGGGGGAGGGGGAGAGGGATGGAAGGGTGGATTGATTGGGGGAGGGAGGGATGGAGGGAAGGAGGGAGGGGGGGAGTTAGGGGGGAGGTTTGAGGGAGGTGGGGAGGGAGGGGGAGGGAGTTGGGGAGGGAGGGGGAGGAGGGGGGGAGGGAGTGGGGATGGAGGTGGGAAGGAAGGGGTTGAGGGGTGAAGGGGGACCTCCCATTTTCCCAGTACCCCTCTTTCCCCCACCACCAAGCCCCCTCTGCAACGACCCCTGTTGTCCCCCTCCCCAGTCCCCATTCTCAGACCCCCCCCCCCATTCTCTCTCTCCCCCAGACACACTCCAAGTGCTGTTTCGCAACACTTGCCCCGGTGGCCCACGAGCATAGAGGCCCCATGTTGATCTGTGTATGTTAAGTGACTTGCAATAAAAAAGACTACTTGAAATCAGTGGTTTAAAGTGGTTTAAAGTGCTGTTTTTGCTACATTCGCGGTCATTTAGTGCTTCTCACGACCACGGTCATTTAGTGCTTCTCACTGCGATCTGTTAGTGGTGCTTTTCGAAACAATGTAGCACCCATCTCAAACAAGCATTGGGAGGATGGGAGGGAGGGAAGGGGAGGGAGGGAGGAGAGAGGTGTGGAGGGAGGAGGGGAGGGAGGGGGAAGGGGAGGGGGGAACGGGGGGAAGGGGGAGGGAGAGGGGAGGGAGGGGGGATGGGATGGGGGAAGGGGGGAGGGAGGGGGACCTCCCCTTTTCCCAGTACCCCTCTTTCCCCGTTGGGCCCGTCCTCGTTGGGTTTCCATTGTAACCGGGAGGAGGGGAGGGAGGGAGGAGGGAGGTGTGGAGGGAGGAGGGGAGGGGGGGAGGGGAGGGGGGAAGGGGGAGGGAGAGGGTTAGGGGGGAGGGGGATGGGGGAGGGGGTAAGGGGAGGGAGGGGGACCTCCCCTTTTCCCAGTACCCCTCTTTCCCCGTTGGGCCCGTCCCCGTAGGGTTTCCTTTGTAACCAGAAGGGGGGGAGGGAGGGTGGAAGGAGGGGGGAGGGGGAGAGGGATGGAAGGGTGGAGGGAGGGGGGGAGGAATGGAGGGAAGGAGGGAGGGGGGGGAGTTAGGGGAGGAGGGGTGAGGGAGGTGGGGAGGGAGTTGGGGAGGAGGGGGGGAGGGAGTGGGGATGGAGGTGGGAAGGAGTGGGGACGAAGGGGTTGAGGGGGGAAGGGGGGGGAGGGAGGGAATAGGGGCCCCATGCTGATCTGTGTATGTTAAGTGACTCGCACAACTTTAAAAAACTGGCAGTTGCTTTTCGCAACAATGTTGCAACAATCTCACACAAGCATTGTGACGTCACAAGCTGAAGACCTTGAAAAAAAAGTCAGAAAAAAAATTATGTAAATTTAAAACCGAGCTGATCTCTCATTGGTGCACGGGTGCCATTGTGACATCACGCGCTGAAGCCCCTTCAAGAAAAGGGTTAGAAATGAGAAATTTTAACTTTAATATCTCTCTAGCTTTAAAAAGGTAGCTTCAATTTGAACGAAAGTACTTACAATAGTTGCCCATGTTAATGGTGAATATGGCGGTACAAAAATCGTAGCGCTTTGGTGTACCGTCTGGGAGGAGTAGGGTTTGTAAGTTATGGACAGAAATCTTCGGAATCTTCCGTACAAACATACGGAATCTTCCGTATATACATACGGAATGTTGGACCGCAGAGTTTTAGTAGTATATAGACTAGACCGAGTGGGCCCGTTGGGCCCGTCCTCGTAGGGTTTCCATTGTAACCGGGAGGGGAGGAAAGGGGGAGGGTTGGGGGAGGGAAGGGGGAGGGAGGAGGGGAGGGAGGGGGGTAGGGGGAGGGAGGGGGGAGAGGGGGGATGGGAGGGGGGAGGGGAGGGGGGAAGGGAGGAGGGAAGGGGGGGAGGGAGAGAGGAGGGAGGTGGGTAGGGGGGAGGGAGGGAGGGAGGGGGACCTCCCCTTTTCCCAGTACTCCTCTTTCCCCGTTGGGCCCGTCCTCGTAGGGTTTCAAGGAAGGGGGAGAGGGATGGAAGGGTGGAGGGAGGGGGGGAGGGATTGGGAGGGAGGGATGGAGGGAGGGGGGAGTTAGGGGGGAGGGGGGAGGGAGTTGGGGAGGGAGGAGGAGGGGAGGGAGTGGGGATGGAGGTGGGAAGGAGGGGGGATGAAGGGGTTGAGGGGGGAAGGGGGACCTCCCCTTTTCCCAGTACCCCTCTTTCCCCGTTGGGCCCGTCCTCATAGGGTTTCCATTGTAACCGGGAGGGGGGGAGGGAGGGAGGTGTGGAGGGAGGAGGGGAGGGGGAGGGAGGGGGGGAGGGGAGGGGGAAGGGGAGGGGGGAAGGGGGTAGGGGGGAGGGGAGGGAGGGGGATCTCCTCTTTTCCCAGTACCCCTCTTTCCCCGTTGGGCCCGTCCCCGTAGGGTTTCCATTGTAACCGGGAGGGGGGGAGGGAGGGTGGAAGGAGGGGGGAGGGGGAGAGGGATGGAAGGGTGGAGGGAGGGGGGAGGGATTGGGGGAGGGTGGGATGGAGGGAAGGAGGGAGGGGGGGAGTTAGGGGCTGAGTGGTGATGGAGGTTGGGATTGAGGGGGGAGAGAGTGGGGATGGAGGTGGGAAGGAGGGGGGAGGAAGAGGTTGAGGGGTAAGTGGGACCTCCCCTTTTCCCAGTACCCCTCTTTCCCCCACCACCAAGCCCCCACCGCAACGACCCCTGTTGTCCCCCTCCCCAGTCCCCATTCTCAGACCCCCCCCATTCTCTTGGAATAAAAAAAAATACTTTAAAAAAAATAAGTGCTTTTTAATTGCTTGTTTTGAAACATTCGCGGTTAAGTCCTTTTTAAAAAAACATTCGCGGTTAAGTGCTGGTTTTGAAACATTCGCGGCTACTTAGTGCTTCTGTCAGTTGCTTTTCGAAACAATGTTGCAACCATCTCACACAAGCATTGGGAGGATGGGAGGGAGGGAAGGGGAGGGAGGGAGGGAAGGGGAGGGAGGGAGGAGTGGAGGGAGGAGGGGAGGGAGGGGGGAAGGGGAGGGGGGGAAGGGGGCGGGAGAGGGGAGGGAGGGGGGATGGGATGGGGAAGGGGGGAGGGAGGGGGACCTCCCCTTTTCCCAGTACCCCTCTTTCCCCGTTGGGCCCGTCCTCGTAGGGTTTCCATTGTAACCGGGAGGAGGGGAGGGAGGGAAGGGGGAGGGAGGAGGGAGGTGTGGAGGGAGGGGAGGGGGAGGGAGGGGGGAGGGGAGGGGGGAAGGGGGGGAGGGGGAGGGAGAGGGGGAGGGAGGGGGGAGGGGGGAAGGGGGGTGAGGGGGGAGGGAGAGGGGTAGGGGGGGGGAGGGGAAGGGGAGGGAGGGGGACCTCCCCTTTTCCCAGTACCCCTCTTTCTCCGTTGGGCCCATCCTCGTAGGGTTTCCATTGTAACCGGGAGGAGGGGAGGGAGGGAAGGGGGAGGGAGGGAGGTGTGGAGGGTGGAGGGGGAGGGGGAGGGAGGGGGGAGGGGAGGGGGGAAGGGGGGGAGGGAGGGGGGTTGGAGGTGGGAAGGAGTGGGGAGGAAGGGGTTGAGGGGGGAAGGGGGGGGGAGGGAGGGAATAGGGGCCCCATGCTGATCTGTGTATGTTAAGTGACTCGCACAACTTTAAAAAACTGGCAGTTGCTTTTCGCAACAATGTTGCAACATCTCACACAAGCATTGTGACGTCACAAGCTGAAGACCTTGAAAAAAAAGGTCAGAAAAAAAATCATGTAAATTTAAAGTAGTAAACACCCAATAGCAGCCGCTTGTCCATCGCGAGCTGATCTCTCATTGGTGCACGGGTGCCATTGTGACATCACGCGCTGAAGCCCCTTCAAGAAAAGGGTTAGAAATGAAAATTTAAACTTTAATATCTCTCTAGCTTTAAAAAGGTAGCTTCAATTTGAACGAAAGTACTTACAATAGTTGCCCAGGTTAATGGTGAATATGGCGGTACAAAAATCGTAGCGCTTTGGTGTAACTTCAGGGAGGAGTAGGGTTTGTAAGTTATGGACAGAAACTCTTCGGAATCTTCCGTACATACACATATACATCCGGAATGTTGGACCGCAGAGTTTTAGTAGTATACTAGACCGAGTGGGCCCGTTGGGCCCGTCCTCGTAGGGTTTCCATTGTAACCGGGAGGGGAGGAAAGGGGGAGGGTTGGGGGAGGGAAGGGGGAGGGAGGAGGGGAGGGAGGGGGGTAGGGGGAGGGAGGGGGGAGAGGGGGGATGGGAGGGGGGAGGGGAGGGGGGAAGGGAGGAGGGAAGGGGGGGAGGGAGAGGGGAGGGAGGTGGGTGGGAGGGAGGGAGGGGGACCTCCCCTTTTCCCAGTACCCCTCTTTCCCCGTTGGGCCCGTCCTCGTAGGGTTTCCATTGTAACCGGGAGGAGGGGAGGCGGGAAGGGGGAGGGAGGGAGGAGGGAGGTGTGGAAGGAGGAGGGGAGGGGAGGGAGGGGGGAGGGGAGGGAGGGGGGTAGGGGGGAGGGGGAGGGAGAGGGGGAAGGGGAGGGGGGAGGGAGGGGGACCTCCCCTTTTCCCAGTACTCCTCTTTCCCCGTTGGGCCCGTCCTCGTAGGGTTTCAAGGAAGGGGGAGAGGGATGGAAGGGTGGAGGGAGGGGGGGAGGGATTGGGGAGGGAGGGATGGAGGGAGGGGGGAGTTAGGGGGGAGGGGGGAGGGAGTTGGGGAGGGAGGAGGAGGGGAGGGAGTGGGGATGGAGGTGGGAAGGAGGGGTGATGAAGGGGTTGAGGGGGGAAGGGGGACCTCCCCTTTTCCCAGTACCCCTCTTTCCCCGTTGGGCCCGTCCTCATAGGGTTTCCATTGTAACCGGGATAGGGGGAGGGAGGGAGGTGTGGAGGGAGGAGGGGAGGGGGAGGGAGGGGGGGAGGGGAGGGGGGAAGGGGAGGGGGGAAGGGGGTAGGGGGGAGGGGAGGGAGGGGGATCTCCTCTTTTCCCAGTACCCCTCTTTCCCCGTTGGGCCCGTCCCCGTAGGGTTTCCATTGTAACCGGGAGGGGGGGAGGGAGGGTGGAAGGAGGGGGGAGGGGGAGAGGGATGGAAGGGTGGAGGGAGGGGGGAGGGATTGGGGGAGGGTGGGATGGAGGGAAGGAGGGAGGGGGGGAGTGAGGGGCTGAGTGGTGATGGAGGTTGGGATTGAGGGGGGAGAGAGTGGGGATGGAGGTGGGAAGGAGGGGGGAGGAAGAGGTTGAGGGGGAAGTGGGACCTCCCCTTTTCCCAGTACCCCTCTTTCCCCCACCACCAAGCCCCCACCGCAACGACCCTGTTGTCCCCCTCCCCAGTCCCCATTCTCAGACCCCCCCCATTCTCTTGGAATAAAAAAAAATACTTAAAAAAAAAAAAGTGCTTTTTAATTGCTTGTTTTGAAACATTCGCGGTTAAGTGCTTTTTAAAAAAACATTCGCGGTTAAGTGCTGGTTTTGAAACATTCGCGGCTACTTAGTGCTTCTGTCAGTTGCTTTTCGAAACAATGTTGCAACCATCTCACACAAGCATTGGGAGGATGGGAGGGAGGGAAGGGGAGGGAGGGAGGGAAGGGGAGGGAGGGAGGAGGGAGGTGTGGAGGGAGGAGGGGAGGGAGGGGGGAAGGGGAGGGGGGGAAGGGGGCGGGAGAGGGGACGGAGGGGGGATGGGATGGGGAAGGGGGGAGGGAGGGGGACCTCCCCTTTTCCCAGTACCCCTCTTTCCCCGTTGGGCCCGTCCTCGTAGGGTTTCCATTGTAACCGGGAGGAGGGGAGGGAGGGAAGGGGGAGGGAGGGAGGTGTGGAGGGTGGGGGAGGGGGGGGAGGGGGGAGGGGAGGGGGGAAGGGGGGGAGGGAGGGGGGGTGGAGGTGGGAAGGAGTGGGGAGGAAGGGGTTGAGGGGGGAAGGGGGGGGAGGGAGGGAATAGGGGCCCCATGCTGATCTGTGTATGTTAAGTGACTCGCACAACTTTAAAAAACTGGCAGTTGCTTTTCGCAACAATGTTGCAACATCTCACACAAGCATTGTGACGTCACAAGCTGAAGACCTTGAAAAAAAAGGTCAGAAAAAAAATCATGTAAATTTAAAGTAGTAAACACCCAATAGCAGCTGCTTGTCCATCGCGAGCTGATCTCTCATTGGTGCACGGGTGCCATTGTGACATCACGCGCTGAAGCCCCTTCAAGAAAAGGGTTAGAAATGAAAATTTAAACTTTAATATCTCTCTAGCTTTAAAAAGGTAGCTTCAATTTGAACGAAAGTACTTACAATAGTTGCCCAGGTTAATGGTGAATATGGCGGTACAAAAATCGTAGCGCTTTGGTGTAACTTCAGGGAGGAGTAGGGTTTGTAAGTTATGGACAGAAACTCTTCGGAATCTTCCGTACATACACATATACATCCGGAATGTTGGACCGCAGAGTTTTAGTAGTATATAGATAGACTAGACCGAGTGGGCCCGTTGGGCCCGTCCTCATAGGGTTTCCATTGTAACCGGGAGGGGAAGAAAGGGGGAGGGTTGGGGGAGGGAAGGGGGAGGGAGGAGGGGAGGGAGGGGGGGAGGGGAGGGGGGAGGGAGAGGGGAGGGAGGGGGTAGGGGGGAGGGAGGGGGAGAGGGGGGGATGGGAGGGGGGAGGGGAGGGGAAGGGAGGAGGGAAGGGGGGGAGGGAGAGGGGAGGGAGGTGGGTAGGGGGGAGGGAGGGAGGGGGACCTCCCCTTTTCCCAGTACCCCTCTTTCCCGTTGGGCCCGTCCTCGTAGGGTTTCCATTGTAACCAGGAGGAGGGGAGGGCGGGAAGGGGGAGGGAGGGAGGAGGGAGGTGTGGAGGGAGGAGGGGAGGGGAGGGAGGGGGGAGGGGGGAAGGGGGAGGGAGAGGGAGGGAGGGGGGATGGGATGGGGAAGGGGGGAGGGAGGGGGGAGGGAGGGGGACCTCCCCTTTTCCCAGTACTCCTCTTTCCCCGTTGGGCCCGTCCTCGTAGGGTTTCAATTGTAACCGGGAGGGGGGGAGGGAGGGTGGAAGGAGGGGGGAGAGGGATGGAAGGGTGGAGGGAGGGAAGGAGGGATTGGGGAGGGAGGGATGGAGGGAGGGGGGAGTTAGGGGGGAGGGGGGAGGGAGGGGGGAGGGAGTTGGGGAGGGAGGGGGAGGAGGGGGGGAGGGAGTGGGGATGGAGGTGGGAAGGAGGGGGGATGAAGGGGTTGAGGGGGGAAGGGGGACCTCCCCTTTTCCCAGTACCCCTCTTTCCCCGTTGGGCCCGTCCTCATAGGGTTTCCATTGTAACCGGGAGGGGGGGAGGGAGGGAGGAGGGAGGTGTGGAGGGAGGTGTGGAGGGAGGAGGGGAGGGGGAGGGAGGGGGGAGGGGGTAGGGGGGAGGGGAGGGAGCGGGACCTCCCCTTTTCCCAGTACCCCTCTTTCCCCGTTGGGCCCGTCCTCGTAGGGTTTCTATTGTAACCGGGTGGGGGGAGGGAGGGTGGAAGGAGGGGGGACGGGGAGAGGGATGGAAGGGTGGATGGATTGGGGGAGGGAGGGATGGAGGGAAGGAGGGAGGGGGGGAGTTAGGGGGGAGGTTTGAGGGAGGTGGGGAGGGAGGGGGAGGGAGTTGGGGAGGGAGGGGGAGGAGGGGGGGAGGGAGTGGGGATGGAGGTGGGAAGGAAGGGGTTGAGGGGTGAAGGGGGACCTCCCATTTTCCCAGTACCCCTCTTTCCCCCACCACCAAGCCCCCTCCGCAACGACCCCTGTTGTCCCCCTCCCCAGTCCCCATTCTCAGACCCCCCCCCATTCTCTCTCTCCCCCAGACACACTCCAAGTGCTGTTTCGCAACACTTGCCCCGGTGGCCCACGAGCATAGAGGCCCCATGTTGATCTGTGTATGTTAAGTGACTTGCAATAAAAAAGACTACTTGAAAACAGTGGTTTAAAGTGGTTTAAAGTGCTGTTTTTGCTACATTCGCGGTCATTTAGTGCTTCTCACGACCACGGTCATTTAGTGCTTCTCACTGCGATCTGTTAGTGGTGCTTTTCGAAACAATGTAGCACCCATCTCAAACAAGCATTGGGAGGATGGGAGGGAGGGAAGGGGAGGGAGGGAGGAGAGAGGTGTGGAGGGAGGAGGGGAGGGAGGGGGAAGGGGAGGGGGGAACGGGGGAAGGGGGAGGGAGAGGGGAGGGAGGGGGGATGGGATGGGGAAGGGGGGAGGGAGGGGGACCTCCCCTTTTCCCAGTACCCCTCTTTCCCCGTTGGGCCCGTCCTCGTAGGGTTTCCATTGTAACCGGGAGGAGGGGAGGGAGGGAGGAGGGAGGTGTGGAGGGAGGAGGGGAGGGGGGGAGGGGAGGGGGGAAGGGGGAGGGAGAGGGTTAGGGGGGAGGGGGATGGGGGAGGGGGTAAGGGGAGGGAGGGGGACCTCCCCTTTTCCCAGTACCCCTCTTTCCCCGTTGGGCCCGTCCCCGTAGGGTTTCCTTTGTAACCAGAAGGGGGGGAGGGAGGGTGGAAGGAGGGGGGAGGGGGAGAGGGATGGAAGGGTGGAGGGAGGGGGGGAGGGATGGAGGGAGGGGGGGGAGTTAGGGGAGGAGGGGTGAGGGAGGTGGGGAGGGAGTTGGGGAGGAGGGGGGGAGGGAGTGGGGATGGAGGTGGGAAGGAGTGGGGAGGAAGGGGTTGAGGGGAGGAGGGGGGGAGGGAGGGAATAGGGGCCCCATGCTGATCTGTGTATGTTAAGTGACTCGCACAACTTTAAAAAACTGGCAGTTGCTTTTCGCAACAATGTTGCAAACCATCTCACACAAGCATTGTGACGTCACAAGCTGAAGACCTTGAAAAAAAAGGTCAGAAAAAAAATTATGTAAATTTAAAACCGAGCTGATCTCTCATTGGTGCACGGGTGCCATTGTGACATCACGCGCTGAAGCCCCTTCAAGAAAAGGGTTAGAAATGAGAAATTTTAACTTTAATATCTCTCTAGCTTTAAAAAGGTAGCTTCAATTTGAACGAAAGTACTTACAATAGTTGCCCATGTTAATGGTGAATACGGCGGTACAAAAATCGTAGCGCTTTGGTGTACCGTCTGGGAGGAGTAGGGTTTGTAATTTATGGACAGAAATCTTCGGAATCTTCCGTACATACATACGGAATCTTCCGTATATACATACGGAATGTTGGACCGCAGAGTTTTAGTAGTATACTAGACCAAGTGGGCCCGTTGGGCCCGTCCTCGTAGGGTTTCCATTGTAACCGGGAGGATGGGAGGGAGGGAAGTGGGAGGGAGGGGGGGAGGGGAGGGTGGAGTGGAGGGGGGAGGGGAGGGGGAAGGAGGGGAGGGGGATGGGGAGGGAGAGGGGAGGGAGGGGGGTGGGGGGAGGGTCTATTTTACTTTAAAATAAACAGCGTTCTTTGTTGAAAAGGAAATACACTTATCTATAGAGCATCAGCTTTTTTTAAATAAATAAAATCAAACTTAATGAAAATCACATTCCTCATTTTAAATAAATGTCTTTGTTATAAATGAAATCAAACAGCGGGAGAGGCGACGGCGACTACACCTCCCGGCGGTCAGCGCTGCTGGGACGGGAGGGAGGGAGGGATGAGGGAGGGAGGAGAGTGGGGAGGGAGGGGTACCTCCCCTTTTCCCAGTACTCTTCTTTCCCAAACCACCAAGCCCCCTGTTGTCCCCCTCCCCAGTCCCCATTCTCAGACCCCCCCATTCTCTCTCCCCCAGATACACTCTTACTCTCCCCCCCCCTTTCCCCAGCACACCCCTTTCCCCGTTGGGCCCGTCCTCGTAGGGTTTCCATTGTAACCGTGAGGCAGGGAGGGAGGGGGGAGGGAGGGAAGAGGGAGGTGTGGAGGGAGGAGGGGAGGGGGAGGGAGGGGGAGGGGGGAAGGGGGGGAGGTGGAGGGAGGGGGGAGGGAGAGGGGGAGGGGTGGGGGAAGGGGTGAGGGTGGAAGGGGGAGGGAGGGGGACCTCCCCTTTTCCCAGTACCCCTCTTTCCCCGTTGTGCCCGTCCTCGTAAGGTTTCCATTGTAACCGGGAGGGGAGTGGGGG